>NC_059264.1:2709082-2714082 GCF_017591435.1 Portunus trituberculatus | reverse complement strand
GAAGGAGAAGGAGGAGGAAGAGGAGGAGGCAGGAGGGAGGAGAGAAAAGAATAGAAATGAAGAACAAATAGCAAAGTGACGAGTAGGAAGAGGAGGAGGAGGAGGAGGAGGAGGAGGAGGAGGAGGAGGAGGAGGAGGAGGAGGAGGAGGAGGAGGAGGAGGAGGAGGAATGAACATACGGGATGAACAAACAGGAGGATTAAAGAGAGAGAGAGAGAGAGAGAGAGAGAGAGAGAGAGAGAGAGAAACCAGCTTTATTACACCCCTGTCATCTTTTCTAATGTTACTCAATCTCAATCTTTCCCTGCCACGCGTACCCTGCCTCTACCCTCTCCTACCCCTGCCATGCCTTACCTACTCTACCCTACATCTATCCTACCCCTGTTTTATCCTGCCTAGCGCCTCTCCCCTACCCCTGCCACTCTCTACCCTGCCTTAACCTTCCTCTACCCTGCCATCTACCATACCTTCCCTTGCCTACCCTACTTCTACCCTGCTTTTCCATGCCCTACCTCACCTCTACCCTGCCCTACCCCTGCCCTACCCCTGCCTTATCCCTGCCTTTTCTTTCTGTCTCCCCTCCATTCCCTCTTCTCTACCTCTACCCTGCCTTTTCCTTTTCCTTGCCTTTCTTCTACCTTGTCCCAATCCCGTCTCTACCCTTCCCTTGTCCTGCTTTCCCCTTCTCTTATTCCTACGCTACCCTACCTTACCCTTCCCTGCCTCTCCCCTGCTCACTGTCCCTTCAGATACTTCATGTCATAAAACTCCATTGAAAATCTTCTTTACACGCTGAAAAGTCTATAAATACACGCTTGAATACTCACTAAACACCCTTAACGTACTTTCAACACTCTAAACACACTCTTAGGACACCGTGGAAACCTTGATATTAGTAACACACTCTTAAATGCTCATTCAATCCTCTTACAATACTATTAGGTACTGGAAACACTCTTGACTCTCTCTTACAATACTCTTAAACTCCCTATAATTTCTTACAACACTCTTAAATACTTGAAACACTCTTAACTCACCTTCAGAGCATGGCAAGTTTCCTTACTCCTTCTGGTGACTATCTGGTGGTTTTATACAGCTTCACAAACTCATGTGTGGGATTAGAATAGTGAAGACTGGCCATTAATCCTCTGACCTCCATAGACCCTTCCTGATGTTAATAAAATGGCTTAATCGTTCACAAATCTCAAGGTAAAAATGTGTTTCAGTACTGAAGGGGTTAAAGTAGTGAAGACTGTGGCCATTAATCTTCTGACCTCCATAGACCCTTCCTAATGTCAATAAAATGGCTTAATCGTACACAAATCTAAAGGTATAAATGTGTCCCAGTATTGAAAGGGTTAAATTAGTAAGGTGAGGTTAGAATAGGTTAGGTTGGTGATTTTATACAGCTTCAGAAATTCATGTCGGGGATTAAGATAGTGAAGACTGTGGCTATTAATCTTCTGACCTCCATAGACACTTGCTAATGTCAATAAAATGATTTAATCGTACAAAATCTCAAGAAAAATGTGTCTCAGTACTGAAGGGGTTAATTCTCTGTTAGAACACTCTTAAACACCCTAAAAGTTCTCACAACACTCTTAAAACATGATTCAAGGCACAGACAAGCTAACAATACTCTTAACTCCTTCAGTACTGGGACCCAATTTTTTTACCGCGAGTTTTGGATGCGATTGGGCAACTTTATTGACATTGGGAAGGGTCTATGGAGGTCAGAAGATTAATGGTCACAGTCTTCACGATTTCAATCCCCCACATGAGTTTCTGAAGCTGTATAAAATCACCAAATAGTGACCGGAGTGAATATGACTAAAGAAGAAAGTTTGTTGTAATAATTTAACCCCTTCTGTACTGGGACCAGCATTTTATAGTGCACCACCAGCAACATTTTGTGGATCCGGTGACAGGAGCACACACGCACACACACACACACACACACACACACACACACACACACACACACACACACACACACACACACACACACACACACACACACACACACACACACACACACACACACACACACACACACACACACACACACACACACACACACAAGCAATTGGGCGATCGTGGTTGGACGCTAAAACGGTGATTCTGAAGATAATGTTTACCTTTCTTCCTTACCTATTTGTCATTCCTAGGATATGTACAAATGAAGTGTTTATCGCTAAAATGAATGTATGGAAATGTGTGATATCCATGGGGAGGGATAATGCAGCGGTAGACTTCACGCTACAGTGCTAATGGGAGGTAGATCTCACGCTATAATGTGCTAGACCTCACGCTAAAGTAGCACCCACATTTTTATATTGAGATTTTTGTACGATAAGACCATTTTATTGACATTGGGAAGGGTCTATGGAGGTCAGAAGATTAATGGCCACAGTCTTCACTATTTCAATCCCCCACATGAGTTTCTGAAACTGTATAAAATCACCAACTAGTAAGCAGAGTGAATATGGAAACGCGTCATGGTACTGAAGGGGGTTAAAGAGCGTTTCAAGTATCTAAGAGTGTTGTAAGAAAGTTTAAGGTGTTTAAGAGTGTTTTAAGAGAGTGTTAAGGGTGTTTCAAATGTTCAAGAGTGTTGTAAGTGGTGTAAGGGAATTTCTGGAGCGTTTAAGAGTGTATTACTGATACCGAAGCTGTACTAAATCACCAAATAGTAAGCAGAGTGAATATGGAAACGCGTCACGGTACTGAAGGGGTTAAGACGGGAATGGGCCACTTCACCACCGCCTTTTCATCGCCACACCATTCACCTCCACCAAATATATAATGCAGTCAAGCAATCACGCTTTTAAAATTTTGAATCTTAAAAAGGGTTCTTTACTTTTAAGAAATACTACTACTACTACTACTACTACTACTACTACTACTACTACTACTACTACTACTACTACTACACCACAACCTTGCAATATCGCCCTCCTCCTCCTCCTCCTCCCCCTACCCTGTATTGAAACCCGAGTCTCCCTCCCCTTTATCCCCTCATCACTGCCCATCCCCTTCCTTCCTTCCCTTCTGAGGACCGCCCAGGATTTCCCTCTGCAATGTGACCCTGCCGAGGTGGTGGTGTATGGAGGAAGAGGGAAAGGAAGCAGGAAGGAGGAAGAGGATTAGGAGGAAGAGGAAAGGGAGATGAGGTTATTCAGGAGGAGGTGGAGGAGGAGGAGGAGAAGGAGGAGGAGGAGGAGGTAGTAGAGAAGCTGAAATCACAAAAGTCAGGTTACACACACACACACACACACACACACACACACACACACACACACACACACACACACACACACACACACACACACACACACACACACACACACACATCACCTCACCTGTGCATTCCCACTCAAGTAGAGAGAGAGAGAGAGAGAGAGAGAGAGAGATTCATTATACAAAATTTATACATCATCATAACACCAGAGAGAGAGAGAGAGAGAGAGAGAGAGAGAGAGAGAGAGAGAGAGAGAGACAGAGAGACACACCCACCTGCACTTAATTAGCACCGTTGACCTGACCTCTCCTGCTTTGCCCCGCCCCGCCCCGCCCTTGGGAGGAGGAGGAGGAGGAGGAGGAGGAGGAGAGAGAGGTCATGTGTCAGAGGTCAGTGATAGACAGACTTTGCTAGTGTTCAGATGTGCATTGGAGAGAAGGAGAGAAAAACTTACCTCCACCTTAGAAGTTTACCTCCACTCGTTATTACCTGTTGGAGGAGGAGGAGGAGGAAATATTTGTGGAGAGGAGAGACAAAAATAGTGTTTCCTCCACCTTAGAGAGAAAATTACCTCCACCTGTGTTACCTGTGGAGAGAGAGAGAGAGAGAGAGAGAAAGATGACAAAAATGAAAATATTAAAAAATGTGTTGATCCTGAACCACAAAAGAAGAAAGGAAGAGGAAAAGAAGAGAAAGGAGGAGGAGGAGAAGATGCGACAGAAGGAAGAAGAGAGAAGGAGACAGGAGAAGATGCGACAGGAGGAAGAAGAGAGGAGACAGGACGCAGAAGAGAAGAGACGAGAGGAGGAGGAGGAGGAGAAGAAGAGAGAAGAGGAGGAGGAGGAAGAAAGGAAGAGAGAGGAGGAGGAATACAAGGCTGCAGCAGAATACAACATGGTGAGTCATACATTTCATACTTTATCTCTCTCTCTCTCTCTCTCTCTCTCTCTCTCTCTCTCTCTCTCTCTCTCTCTCTCTCTCTCTCTCTTTCTCTCTAAATATGGGATAGGTGAGCGTGACAGGGCTTCAATGATAAGAGAGAGAGAAAGAAAGAGAGAGAGAGAGAGAGAGAGAGAGAGAGAGAGACTGCATTCCCTCTCTTTTTCTAAACGGAAACAAGAATAAGAGTGACAAAGTAGAAGAAAAGAAAGAGATGAGTAATAAATCAGAATTAAAGAACAGAAGAGAAGAAAGAAGAAGAAGAGGAGGAGGAGGAGGAGAAGAAAAGGTACATATGACAAAAGGGAGGAGGAAGAGGCAAAGGAGGACAGCTCGCGTGTGCCACAGAGTAAAGAAACAGATTATCTCACTCTTCTATGCCCGCCTGTGACTCCTCCTCCTCCTCCTCCTCCTCCTCCTCCTCCTCCTTTCACTATAAGAAGCTTCCTCATTCATTCATCCACGCGTCCTTCCTCTATGTCCTCCTCCTCCTCCTCCTCCTCCTCTTCCATTCTTCTTCTGCTCTACTTCCAGAATTATCTTTATTGTTGTTATTATACGGTTTAAAGTCTTCTTCTTCTTCTTCTTCTTCTTCTTCATTTATTTTTCTCTTTCTTTTTTCCTTTTTCCGTTTTAATATTTTTTTTATTTTACTACTACTACTACCACCACCTCACACTACTACTACTACTACTACTACTACTACTACTACTACTACTACTACTACTACTACCACCACCACCACCACACACTACTACTACTACTATCACTACTGGAAGGGGCGGGGTAAGCGGCTTTGAGGGGCGTGGCGTGTGGTTGG
>NC_059264.1:2689082-2691582 GCF_017591435.1 Portunus trituberculatus | reverse complement strand
ATCAATCAGTTTCCTTCTCTGTCTGTCTCACTTTCTTTACTTTCTCTCATTGTCTTTACTTCGTTTATTTAGTGTGTTATGTAAGTGTGTGTGCAGAGAGAGAGAGAGAGAGAGAGAGAGAGAAAGAGAAAGAGAGACGTTACTGTTACTTAGAAATAGTAGTGTAAAGAGAGAGAGAGTGAGAGAGAGGTAGCTAAGTTACTTAATATTACGAAATGTGCTACTACTACTACTACTACTACTACTACTACTACTACTAACCAAAGAAGAGAGTACAATAACGTACTGTACAACACACACACACACACACACACACACACACACACACGTTGTGCAGCATTACGTAATCTTTTCATTCACCTGCGCAGCTTCAGTTCGTTATCTTCACCTTACCTTAGTTTACCTTGCCTTGCCTTGCCCTGCCTTGCCTTGCCCTACCTTGCCTTGCCTTGCCCTGCCCTGCCTAACATTACTTAATCTTACCTTACATAACCTCCTTTCCTTACCTTTCCTCTCCTTTCCTTACCTTTCCTTTCCTTACCTTAATTAATTCCTCCTCCTTCTCTACCTTAGAATTGGTTTGTCATAGTTCAGCTTGGCTTGTCATGTAACTCCTTTTCCCCTTTTTTCCCTTGTCTTGTTTTTGCTTCCCCTTTTTTCCCCTCTCGTCATGTAACCTTTTTCCTTCCTTGTTTTCGCTTTTTCTTTCGTTTTTCCCGTCCTTTCGTCTCTCTCTCTCTCTCTCTCTCTCTCTCTCTCTCTCTCTCTCTCTCTCTCTCTCTCTCTCTCTCTCCCATTGTTTTATTTCTTCATATTTTACTATTTTTATTATCACTAGCTTTTAATAGATTTACGAGAGAGAGAGAGAGAGAGAGAGAGAGAGAGAGAGAGAGAGGTGCGTCTACATGTGATATATTTAGTCTTTGGCGCCTCCACATGTGAGTCAGTCTGCGGTGAGAGAGAGCGAGAGCGAGAGCACACTTCACTGCCAGACAAGACGTAACATTGACGAAGAGAGAGAGAGAGAGAGAGAGAGAGAGAGAGAGAGTGAGGAGAAATGAGAGATAAGCAGTATTCGTGACGAGAGAGAGAGAGAGAGAGAGTGTATAAGTAGTCTCACTGACGTGTGTGTGTTCTTGCGTTTGAGGGTGTATGTGCGTGCGTGCGTGCGTGCATGGCGAGTAGAGAACCAGGTAACACAGCCAAGGTCATTGACTCCTGAACCACTGCAGAGGAGAGAGGGAGAGGGAGTGTCTGGCTGGTACAGGAGAGAGAGAGAGAGAGGTTTGAAGGTCAGGTAGGGGAGAGCAGGGGGTGGGGTGTTAAAGGGATTGTGAGAGAGAGAGAGAGAGAGAGAGGGAGAGGGAGGGGGGCGTGGGCGTGGTGGTGGGGGGATGGGGGAGAGTGCCACGCTAGACGGCACTACCAGTCTTCATCGATTCTTCCTCCTCCTCCTCCTCCTGCCGGCTAGACTTCCCGCCAAAACCTGCCACGCCTTCCTTTCCTTCCCGTCGAGAGAGAGAGAGAGAGAGGTGTTTGTATCGTTTAAATGCATCCCTGTATAAGTGTGTGTGTGTGTGTGTGTGTGTGTGCGCGTTCATGTAAGTAATTTGCTCGTGCGTGCGTGTGTACGTGTGTGACCTTGCGGATAAGTGTGTGTGTGTGTGTGTGTGTGTGTCTGTGTGTCAGCAGTATCATTAACAGCAGCAGCAGATATGTCACACTTCTACTTCTACTAAGAACAACCACCACCAGATCTACTAGTACTACTGCTGCTGCTGCTGCTGCTGCTGCTACTACTACTACTACTACTACTACTACTACTACTACTACTACTACTACTACTACTACTACTACTACTACTACTACTACTACTGTTACATCACTAAAGCTTCAGTGTGGTAGTGACGCTTTTCACTCGTCAGCTCTGCACGTCACTGCCTTATAGGAGGGGGTGGGGCAGATTCTGTCACTCAGTTAGTTAGAGAGAGAGAGAGAGAGAGAGAGAGAGTTTTGTAAGCGGTATTAACTTCGCATATGAAGTAGAAAGGATAGTAGTAGTAGTGATAAATAATGTGAAGATAGGTCTCCTTCAGTTTTTCCCCTTTTCCCTCCAGTTTTTCCCCTCCCTCTCAAGTTTCATCCCTCCCTCTTGTCTTTCCTCTTCCCCTTACAGTTTTTCCCTCCCTTTCTAACTTCCCCTTCCCCCTCTCCCCTCTCACCCCCCCGCGAAGTTTCCGAAACACCCAGTACACCGAACAGGAAATATTTAGACTGAGTATTCGGGGAAGCGTTGCGGCAGACAGGTATGCGGCCAGACAGGTGAGAGGGGGTGGGTGGGGGGCAGGTGAGGAGCGAGTAGGTGTGTGGGGGGAGGTGGTGAGGCGGGGTGCAGGTGTGGCCTTGTGGTGCTGTGGCTGGGGTAGTGGTGGGGGGTGATGGGGTGTTGAACTTGGATATGTTGGGGGGGTGGAGGGGTTTAGGGGGGTTTATGGGAAAT
>NC_059264.1:2669082-2679082 GCF_017591435.1 Portunus trituberculatus | reverse complement strand
ATGGTGCGGGTGGTGGCCTCGTCCTGAGCCACGCCCACTTCCAGCTGTGTCAGTACAGCGTGATGGTCAGAGCTGCCCACGAGCCCCAGCTGATGACACTGAAGCTTGTCTTCCTGGTAGTCTGAGATGACAGGGTCTAATGTCCCTCCTCGTTCATGTGTGGGGAAGGTGACATGATCTGTCAGACCCTGCACCTCAGGAGATTCTCGTAGGCGTCTCTTTCCAGGTGGTGATTGAGATCCCCCACAATCAGCACGTGGCTGCAGCTGTGTGCCATCATCAGGTTGTCTAAGGTCTCAGTCAGGTACAAGAGTGAGTCAGGCCCTTGTCGCGGGGGGCGATACAGGGCACACAGCAGGAGGGCTGAGCGGTCTGCCAGCATTACTCGGAAGTACATCATCTCCATCATTGGAGGCGTGTCTATGTCGAGTAGCTGGGCCTGCATTCCTTCCTTGAAGCAGACAGCCACTCCACCTCCTGTTCGCTCCTGTCGGTCCCTCCTCACCCAGTGGGTGAAGCCCTGCATCCTGCCATACGTGGGCTCCACCTCACTGTTCAGCCATGTCTCGGTCACCACAACAACGTCTGCATTGTGTCGTTGCACACAGTTGTGGTATAAGTCTGCAAGGTTAGTCCGGAGACCACGGACGTTGCTAGAGACGACCTTTAGTTGGCGGCGGGGCAAGCTGGCTGTACCATGGTGAGGGATGGTAGTGAGCGAGGCCTGCTAGTCCGAGGTGGTGGTTAGGGAGTGGTCCACTGCCGCCCCTGGTTCTGATTCCAGATACCAGGCTGAGGAAGGAGTGGGCGAGGTTGTGGCAAGGACTGAAATGAAGTGAGGGGGTGGGCGGGCTGAGGCGCTGCAGGTGGGAAGGGTGTGGCTGTGTATCTTTCCACCGTAAGAAGCCGCTGTAGGAGACGCTCCTGACGTAAATCGTCAGTTCTGGCGTGGCAAGTAGCAGAAGTGTGTCCTTTCCGTGAGCAGTACTCACACACTTTTGCCTTGGCTCGCTTTTGTGTCTGCTTGGTGGCCTGGTGAGTCCTCAGTCCTTCGCTGGACACCCTCCTCGCGTCCTGCTGCACTTCCCTCTTAGATTTCTTTTTTCTCCAATCTCCTGAAGTGGTCTGAGGAGAGGTTCGTGGGCGAACAGAGGCTCCGCGATCTACTCCGTTCGCTGTGTTTATGGAGGAAGAGTCCCTGCTGCTCTGTGTGTGTGTAGACGTGGTAGTGTGTACCGAGCAGTCACTCTGTGTGACGCTGGGGAGGTGTCACAGTCGCTCTGTGTGGCGGTGGAAGCAGTGGAGGTAGGCGGAGCGGTCGTTGTTTCCCGGGCAGGCGAAGGGAAGGTGGAAGTGGAGAAAACAGCTGCGTACCGGATCTGTTGCGGTTTATCCGAGCTCCACCACGTCCTCCACCTCTCCCTGACAAACCACCTCCCAGTGTTCTCCTCCTCCTCCTCCTCCTCCTCCTCCTCCTCCTCCTCCTGTGCCAAGTCTCTGTCGTCCTGGAGGGACTTAATCACACAGTCTTCCTCAGTGAGCTTCTCAACTAGTGAAACCTCTCCTCTCTCCAAGCCCTCCCACTGACTCTCCCACTATCGTCCGGTAGTGGCGTGGGGTGTCAGTCTCCTCGCTGATGTAGATGACGGGGTCCGGGATGTTTGCTTGGAGTCGTAGCTGTTCCGTGTAGCTACACTTGAAGACTGGCGTATCCCCAAGGCAGCTGTTTCCTCGTCACAGCTCACGTGTTGAGTCTTAAGTGTTGCTTTGCCACAAACGCAACACCAATTCTGTGGCTGGTAGCCAGGCAAGTCTCGCCTGGCTATGGGGCGATGGGCGGGGCTGGACATTGAGGGAGAGGATAGTGATTCCCTGGGGAATTGTGGAGCCAGGTGTGGGAGCGACAACGAGTGTTGGCTCTAAACGACACGTACGACACTAACACACTCGTGAACACAGACACTTAACACTGGCACAGAACACAAAGCACTTTCCCACAGGCGCACAAAAACACACGACACTAACTCTCTCTCTCTCTCTCTCTCTCTCTCTCTCTCTCTCTCTCTCTCTCTCTCTCTCTCTCCCACACTCCCAAAATCTGAGTGTGGGAGATGATTCGCTACATTACTCCCTTTAGTTACCCTGAGAGAGAGAGAGAGAGAGAGAGAGAAGAGAATCCATCGACTTGTAAACATGATCAGAATTTTATCTCCTCCTCCTCCTCCTCCTCCGTTTATCTCCCCACTGCTAATCCTGGTCAAACAGGTGACAAACAAACAGACTCTCTCTCTCTCTCTCTCTCTCTCTCTCTCTCTCTCTCTCTCTCTCTCTCTCTCTCTCTCTCTCTCTCTCTCTCTCTCCGTTCAATAAACTTTTCCATTTTCTATCTAATCTACTATTTCATAACTCCTCCTCCTCCTCCTCCTCCTCCTCCTCCTCCTCCTGTTAGGCATATAGTACAGCTTTAAACTTTGCCACGGCGTCTGCCTTTAGTCTAGGCACGGAGGTGGTGGTGGTGGTGGTGGTAGAAGAGGAAGAGTAGGAGGAGGGTAGACATTAAGACCACGCCCCCCCCTCCTTCTCTCTCTCTCTCTCTCTCTCTCTCTCTCTCTCTCTCTCTCTCTCTCTCTCTCTCTCTCTCTCTCTCTCTCTCACACACACACACACACACACACACACACACACACACACACACACACACACACACACACACACACACACACATATTTGAGCCTACAGAGAGAGAGAGAGAGAAAGAGTATACGCCCTTCTCTCCTCTCTCTCTCTCTCTCTCTCTCTCCCTCTCCCTCCCTCCCTCCTCATCCATCCTGGGTCCTCCTCCTCCTCCTCCTCCTCCTCCTCCTCCTCCTCCTCCTGGTTATGCAACTTGCGTCTAGTTGTCTATGTCTGCGTAAGGGAAGAGGAGGAGGAGGAGGATGGAAGGGAGAGGGAGTGAAGCGTAAACCTGGTGTCGGTCAGAGGCAGCGAGAGAGAGAGAGAGAGAGAGAGAGAGAGAGAGAGTTATGTTTGAAGGTTGTTGGAAAGAGAAATGAAAGGAGGAAGTATTTAATTCTCTCTCTCTCTCTCTCTCTCTCTCTCTCTCTCTCTCTCTCTCTCTCTCTCTCTCTCTCTCTCTCTCTCACACATTTATTTCCTTATTTATTTATGTTTATGTGATAGTTGTCGTCATCATCATCTTCTTCTTCTTCTTCTTCTTCTTCTTCTTCTTCTTCTTCTTCTTCTTCTTCTTCTTCTTCTTCTTCTTCTTCTTCTTCTTGTAACCTCCCCTCTCCTTCTCCCCTTATCTCCCCATTCCTTCTCTACATAACCATTTCTCTGTCCTCCCATTTACCTCATGTCCCTTCCTGATCTCCCCGTGGTACTCTCCCATTCTCATCTCCCGTTGGTACTCTCCCATTTTCATCTCCCCCCGTGTTACTCTCCTTATCTCACCCCCCCCTCCGTGTGTTCTCCCTTAACCCTCTCCCTCTCTCTCTCTCCCTGCAGAGGATGAAATCGACGTGGTGAGCGTGGGCAGCCCTGACAGCGCCTACTCCAGCTCCTCCTCCCGCAGCACGGCCCCCTCTACACGCGTGGGGGGCGAGAAAAGGAAGCGGGGGGCAGCAGGGAGCAGAAACAGTGGCGGCGACCCTACCTCCATTCACCCCTCCTCCCCCACCCCCGCCATCCCCGCCACCACCACCCCCGCCCTTCCCACCGCCGCCACCACCACCTTTGTCACCACCACTGGGATGAAGAAGGTAGTGAAGATCCGTACTAGCAATCTCCCTTCATCTTCCAGTAAGTCAAGGCACCGACGGAGTAGTGGTGGTGGTGGTGGTGGTGTATCCTCCACTAGTAGTAAGCGGCGCACCACCAGCTCCACCTCCTCCACAGACTCTTGTAGTAGTAGTAGTAGTAGTTCACCATCTCACCACACTTCAAGCACCACAGTTACTAGCATAAGAAGAACCACCACCACCACCACCACATCATCACCACACAACACCACATACAGTAAAAGCGTCAAGAGGATACGCAACCACCACCACAGCCACACACACCACTCCAGAAAACGGCGAGGGAACAAGGGAGAAGGAGATGACCCTGAAAGACGCCACTTACATAACTCCCTTGAGCGGATGAGGAGGGTCGACCTGAGGAACGCATTTGAGGAGCTCCGTGTCCTTGTCCCCGGGCTGTGTGACAAGGATAAGGCGCCCAAGGTGGAGATCCTTCGTAAGGCCTCGGAACACTGCTACAGCGTGACACAGCGCGGCAGACTGTTAGAGCAGGAGAAGGAGAGACAGAAGAGATTGCAAGGAGAGCTCAAGAAACGTTTGGCTTCCCTGCAGAGGAGAAACTAAAGAAAACTAGGGAAAAAAGTAAAGGTTCTTGTCTAGGGAGAAAAATATAGGGTGTTTATGACCCGTTTAAATGCCCTGCCTCCCTGACTCTCGTGTGCGTGTGAGGGTCAGGGGTGTGTGTGTGTGTGTGTGTGTGTTCGTGTGTTCGTAGGTCACGTTGGTGCCTGTCGGAGGGTCTCTACGTGTGTTTGTGTGCGTGTGTAAGTGCGTGCTCGTGCCCTCCCATGTTCACCTGTTCGTGTGTACGTGTTTGTGTGTACGTGACGTGCTCGGGGCGCCTTGCTTCCGGAGCTGTGTACGTTACCTTGGCAATACTGTATGTCTGTGTGTGTGTCAGTGTCATTATTTCATTAGGTCATTATTATTATTTCATCAACTAATCCATCATTATTATTATTACTACTACTGTAACTATTATAACTACTATTACCACTAGTACTTGATTACCATTATTATTATTATTATTATTATTACTATTATTATTACCACTGCTGTTTTGTTTTCCTTTTTGAGTTGTCACTAGTGTGGTTGGACTGTGTATGGTTAGGAGGGTTGCCAGCGACCATGCAGATCAAGATTGTACTAAATGTGATAGTATAGTATAGGCAGAGAGAGAGAGAGAGAGATGGCCTGCATGAGTTCATTTTCCACTTTTTTATGACTGTAGGCTAAATATATAATGAGGTTTTTTCTTAGTGTGAATATATTGAGTCTATATTTAATACCACTGTCAATGCCCCTCTCTCAGTTGGTACCCCTGTTACTACTACTACTACTACTACTACTTGTGTGTGTGCGTGTGTGTGTGTTTTGTTGAATGCCTTGTTTTGTTTTGTTTTGTTTTGTTTTCACTTGTCAAAATTAGTCTCGCCTTTATTTATTTTTTTGTCAGTTTTTCTTGTTTGTGGTCATTTCTACTACAACTAGAGAGAGAGAGAGAGAGAGAGATTGTTATTAAAGAAAGTTACGTAAATCTAGAGAGAGCATGGAAAAAATAAAAATAAGAGTTAATTGGTTTTTGCTCCATAAAATTTATCTATAAAGTTTAGGGAAAGATTTTTATCAATTAGGCGTTAGGGGGAAGAAAGTTTTATCCTATCAATACTTTTCTTTTTCCTCTTTTTTTCCTTTTTTCACTTTTATTCACATTTCATTCTTTTTCTATTTTTTTTATTTTTTTTTTTTTTTTTTAGTTTGTGTTCATATAGAGTTATTTTTAAGATTCACCAGTATTTGTTGTCTTAGTTACTGTAGATAATTGTGTCCAAAGTGAATTATTATTATTATTATTATTATTATTATTATTATTATTATTATTATTATTATTCTCCTTAAGCCTGTATGTTGCCATGATTAGAATTAAGTTTGAGGACACATACACTACTCTCTCTCTCTCTCTCTCTCTCTCTCTCTCTCTCTCTCTCTCTCTCTCTCTCTCTCTCTCTCTCTCTCTCTCATAATTTTTTTAGTGTACTCAGTTATTTAATTGTTTTATTTTCCTCCTCCTCCTCCTCCTCCTCCTCCTCCTCCTCCTCCTTTGTAGTGGTGCTGTTCCCTACCACCACCATCACCACCTCCTCGCATTATATTTTGTTGAATTATTACTATTATTACTATTACTACTATTGGTCTTCAAGTAACTATTATGAGTTTTATTATTATTATTATTATTATTGTTTTCTTTTTCTTTTTTATTTTCTTCCTTTTTATAAGTGTGTACATAATTATATACATATATATACATAATTATATATATATTATACATAAATGAGATGAATAGAGGTGTGTGTGTGCGTGTGCGAGTGATCACGTGGTTTGTCAGAAGATGAAGAGAAATGTTTAATAATAGCGTTAAGAAGGGCATTACTTTATGGATGAAAGAAGTTACTACTACTACTACTGCTATTACTACTACCACTATTACTACTACCACTACTGCTGCTGCTGCTACTACTACTTCTACACTACTACTACTACTTCGCCTGCTGTGTATTTATATTATTATTATTATCATTATTATTATTATTACAATTTTTATTATATATATATTATAATTATCACACTTTTCCTCTTACTATTTGTTGTGTTTATCGAAGTGGATAACAAAGAGGATAAGAGATAAAGTAATTAATTATTTAAGCCAATATTTGAGTCATGGGAGTGTTCTTTACATTACATAATACTATCGCAACAATATTTAGCATTATTGTAACTACTATCATTTATTTAACCCGTATTTTTCCTTCAGAGTGTGGGTTTGTTTGGAAAGTAACTCTTGTATTTGTTTTATTTTGTCATCAGTAATCGTAGTCATCACTTTCCGCGGCGTTCATCATTAATTATCATCGTTACGGCAGTTTTTGTGGTTATTCTGTTTATTCTTCATTTTTTTATCATTTACTTGAGTCACCGCTCCGCTCAGTGTTGTAGCGGTGAAGAAAACGGAGATTGGTGTGACAGTAATAGCTGGTGTGTTTGAGGGAGTTATCAGTAATATTTATCTATTTATTGATTTATTTATTGTTTTTTTTTCTTTCTATCTGTTCTTTTATCTATTTTTCTCATGTTTCTATTTGTACATGTCTTTTTGTCTTAATCTATTACTTAATTATTTACTTTTCTTTTCGTACATCTGTGTCTATTTTCTTAACTTTCTATCATTATCCACTATTGTCTTCACCCATTACATGTTCACTCTCCTTCTCTTATTCTTCTTTTCATACATCCGTCTCATTTTCTTTATTTTTCTTCTCGTATATCTGTCTATTCATTTCTCAACTCACCGTTACTGTCCATTGTCATCATCCATTTCTTTGTCTTTCCTTGTCTTCATTTTTATTCCCTTCTCTATTTAATCTTCAGCACACAATTCTTTTTTCTTTTCTTTTCTTTTTTTTTCTTCTCGTTATGTTCTCGCTAAGACAACATACGCCAATACAAAGGGGGAAAAAAGTCCACATTTGGTTTTTAAAGATTTCAGAACATTGCATTTCAAAATCTTGTCTTTTATTATTTTTTGGGGGTGACTTGAGTTTGCCATGCGTGATTTCTGGCAGCAAAACAAAAGAATATAGAGTCATCATGTTGCCATTACTTAGTGTTTCTTTTCACATCTGGCAACAAAACTGTCCTGATGTATTTTGAGTTGCCATTGTTTGTTTGTTTTTATTTCTAGCATAACAAAAACGACATGGTGTGTTTAAGAGTCGCCATTTGTCTTTAATTTCTGGCACAAAAACAAGCCATAATTTGTTTTACCATTGTCATTATTGTCTTTTAATTTGTGGCATCGAAGAGTAGAGCCATGATAAGTTGCCATTCTTTTTTTTTTTTTTTTTTTTTTATGGCAACAAGAACAAAGTCACGATTTGTTAAGTATTGCTGTTGTTGTTGTTTTTTTAATACTTTCTGGCAACAAAACAAAGGAGTCATGATGTGTTTAGAGTTGCCATTATTGTCTCTTATGGCAACACAAGAGCCGTGATTTGTTTGCCATGTTGCATTAGTATTGTCACTTGTTTTATCGTTGTCTTTTAATTTTCTCTTTTCTTTTTTTCCCCCCCGTGGGTGTCCAATGAGATGCAGTCAGTGTAAACAAAAGTCAAAACAACTAAAATTTATTGTTGTTGTTGTTGTCAAGTTTTGTTTTGATGTAAGAAAATATGAGCAGATTTATTTATTTTATTTATTTTTTTTTATCGGTCAAATTATTCAAGTGAAGATTACTGGACTCTACTTTTTGCTTTGGGTGTTTTTCATTCGTCACTTTTTATCTATCTAAACCTCTCGTTATTATTGTTGATCTACTACTACTACTACTACTACTACTTTTGTTTCCCCTAATTTCTTTCAATAACTCTACTCAAATCCTCCTCCTCCTCCCTCTTCACTTCCAAGGCTCATCACTGCCCATCCTTCACCCCCACACCCCACCTCCTCCCCTTCCCTCTTCCCCTCCCCCCTCCTGGAATGCTTGGTGAGTTAGGCCGAGGTTGGTTGGTTAGTTGGTCATTACCGCTGCTGCTCAATGGTTTCCTTCTATCAGCATTATTTTTGTAGGAAAAGTTACAGAAATGGGTAAATATGCATACAAAAAAAATGAGATTAAAAAAAAAATGAAAAGTTTGCCCCCCTCCCAAAAAAATATTTATACGAGAAAGTGATGTGTGTGTGTGTGTTTGTGCGTGTGTTTTGTATTTTTTTATTATTAGTGATTTGTTGTGGTTTATTATTGTCATTTATTTATTTTTTTTTACGCAGTGCAGGTTGAGAGAAGCAACAAGGGTCACTTTGGAAAGAAAACGATGACAAACTTTCATTTCATTATTATTGTTACTCCAGTTTGTGTTTTTTGTTTCATTATTCTGAAGTGTACAGACAAAAGCAACACAAATGCAAGAAGGGAAGTGTTCGTTTGTTTGGTTTTTTATTACTTTGCTTGGTGAGGGGGCGGCGTTCCCCTTAGCTCAGGTGTATGCTTTGTACCTTTGCCAGAGTTCTTGATTAAAGAGTTACTATGATAAACCTTATCTCTTTACTTACCCTGCCTGTCTGTGTGTGTGTGTGTGTGTGTGTGTGTGTGTGTGTGTGTGAGTGAGTGAATTAGACACAGAAGAAGAATGGAAGAGAAAGAGAATGATGGAAAAGATAAAACAAGAAAGAAATAGAAATAAACAAGGAAATGAGAAGTAGAAAAAATAAAAATAAAAATTGATATACAAAAAAAAAAAAAAATGCGCAATAGGAAAATCAAGAGAAACAAGGAAATACAATAAAAGCTACAACACACACAGAGAAGGATGTGTAATTGTTATCTTGAATGTGTGCAAGAGAATGGAGGAAAATGTTTGCTACTTGTAACTGTGAATGTGAGAAATGATAATGTACAACCTTTATTAAATGTATGAGAGAGAGAGAGAGAGAGAGAGATAGAAAGAGAAGAGAATAAATGACAGTAAAAAGGAACACGAAAGAAAACGTGGTGTAATCTTCATGGTAAGTGTAAATAGAAAACGAGATGAGGTGGTCTTCGCTCCTTAGTAAAAAAAAAAATAATAATAATAAATAATAATAATAAAATAAAAAGAAATCAAACAATAAGACAAAAGATACTGAAACAAAAATAAATAATCAAACAAAAGAGATGAAGAAAGAGCGACAGAGGTGACCGTCCCGCCGCCAGGATTACCCAACGGTTTGTTTACCTTTGCACTGGTGCTGGTGACTGGTGACTTGGGAGTTGTGAAAAGAGACAGACTGAATGTACAAAGTGAACAAAATAGAGCGAATGTGTAAGTGATAGAGAACAGAAGTGATAACCTATTATATATATGTAATTATTAATGTTTTAGATTACAAAGAGGACTGGAACATTACAATACGCCAAGGAAATGTATATAACTATCAAAAAACCCCATTTAATTACATACTAATAATAAAAAAAAGGTATAGCTGATTACATATAGACCGAAAAATAAAGAAGACATTATCAAGAAGAGGAAGAGGAAATAGTGATTGGTGACTGGCGAGGCGGGTGGTGACTGCTGTGGTGACTGGCTGCCTTGTGACTCCAGCAGGTAAGAGTGACTCACCTGGTTTGCTCATCAGTGGCCTTACCTGTGTTGTCAGTAATG
>NC_059264.1:2636582-2649082 GCF_017591435.1 Portunus trituberculatus | reverse complement strand
GAGAGAGAGAGAGAGCATTCCACCCAGCCTCTCTATATTTCTCTCTCTACCAGTTACCAGCCACCCCCTCTCTCTCTCTCTCTCTCTCTCTCTCTCTCTCTCTCTCTCTCTCTCTCTCTCTCTCTCTCTCTCTTTCTGTACCCACTTCTCTTCTTCTTCCTCTCCATCGCGTTCCAGTCTCACCCCGTCTCTCTCTCACATACCCCCAGCTTTCACTCCCTCTCCTCTCTCTCTCTCTCTCTCTCTCTCTCTCTCTCTCTCTCTCTCCCCCCAACGTCTGTCTGGGTACACCTTCTCGGTCACTCACCCGTCTGTCTCTCTCTCACAGGTGTTACAAAACGTGTACCGTACCGTAGAGAGAGAGAGAGAGAGAGAGAGAGAGAGAGAGAGAGAGAGAGAGAGAGAGAGAGAGAGAGAGAGAGAGAGATGTGGGGGGGAGGTGTTATGTTTAAATCTTCTTGTTTTATTTTTTTTTTTATGTAAGGTAAGGTCAGGTAAGGTCAGGTTAGGTTTAGTAAAGGTCAGGTTAGGTTAGGTTAAGTTAAGGTAAGGTCAGGTAAGGTAAGGTAAGATTTGGTAAAGGTCAGGTCAGGTAAGGTCAGGTTAGGGAAAGGTCAGGTTAAATAAGGTAAGGTCAACATTAAATAACAGTAGATAAATTAACAGCTTTATCTTATCTCCTTTTCTCTTTTTCCTTATCTTTCTTTGTTACAGTGTCTAGGTAAGGTCAGCTAAGGTCAAGTAAGGACAAAGTAAGGTCAGAGTAAAGCCAAATAAGGTCAAAATTAGGTTAGATTAGGTCAGATAAAGTCAAAGATAAAGCCAGATAAGGTCAGAGTTGTATTAGGTTAAGTAAGATTTAGATAAGGTCAAAGTTAGATAAGGTCAAAGACAGATAAGGTCAGAATAAAGCCAGAAAAGGTCAGAGTCAAATTAGAAAAGGTCAGAATAAAGCCAGGTAAGGTCAGAGTCAAGTTAGATAAGGTCAGAGTGAAGTTAGATAAGGTCAGAGTAAAATTAGATAAGGTGAGAGTGAAGTTAGAAAAGGTCAGAGTGAAGCCAGATAAGGTCAGTGAAGTTAGGTTAGATAAGATTTATATAAGGTCAGAGTCAAGTTTGATAAGGTCAAAGTCAAGTTAGATAAGGTCAGAATAAGGCCAGATAAGGTCAGAGTGAAGTTAGGTTAGATAAGATTTATATAAGGTCAGAGTGAAGCCAGATAAGGTCAGAGTGAAGTTAGATAAGGTCAGTGAAGTTAGGTTAGATAAGGTCAGAGTGAAGTTAGATAAGGTGAGAGTGAACTTAGGTTAGATAAGGTCAGAGTGAAGTTAGATAAGGTCAGTGAAGTTAGGTTATATAAGGTCAGAGTGAAGTTAGATAAGGTCAGAGTGAAGTTAAATAAGGTCAGTGAAGTTAGGCTAGATAAGGTCAGGATCACAAGAACACAAAGACAGATCAAGCTACACACACACACACACACACACACACTAATGAATCGACTTACTTCAATATAATATCTTAAATTAATTACTTTACTTATTACTTACGATCCTTACTTACTTCATCTACTTACCGTGTGTGTGTGTGTGTGTGTGTGTGTGTGTGTGTGTGTGTGTGTGTGTGTGTGTGTGTGTGTGTGTGTGTGTGTGTGTGTTACCTACTTTTCTTCATTCATTCATTCCGTTTCTTTGTTTCATATGTTTTACGTCTTGTAGTCTTGACACAATAAGCCCCCCTCTCTCTCTCTCTCTCTCTCTCTCTCTCTCTCTCTCTCTCTCTCTCTCTCTCTCTGCGCATGTCTATCTTTGTTACCTATGAAGTGTGTGTGTGAGAGAGAGAGAGAGAGAGAGAGAGAGAGAGAGAGAGAGAGAGAGAGAGAGAGAGTCTTGAGGGAAGATGAGTACATGAGAAATGAGGAGGAGGAGGAGGAGGAGGAGGAGGAGGAGGAGACAAAGAAAGTGAAGAAAAGGAGATAAAGAAAAAGGATAAAGAAGAAGAAGAAGAAGAAGAAGAAGAAGAAATAATAAATAAAGAAAACAATAAAAAAAAGTAAAGAGAGAGAGAGAGAGAGAGAGAGAGAGAGAGAGAGAGAGAGAGAGAGAGAGAGAGAGAGAGTACCGTTCGTAACCCTTTCCTCACCAGACTAGTTTTTGTGGGATGCATCTTCACTACACACACACACACACACACACACACACACACACACACACACACACACACACACACACACACACACACACACACACTCACGCGCATGCCCACACTAAAACTCCTATGCACGCACACACGACTCTCTCTCTCTCTCTCTCTCTCTCTCTCTCTCTCTCTCAAGTCATGAAAGTAATTAATAAGATAGATAGATATATATACTTAGAGAGAGAGAGAGAGAGAGAGAGAGAGAGAGAGAGAGAGAGATGGTATTTCCTCCGCTGATAAGAGAGAGAGAACTTAACAGATGAGGTCTTCTCTTACCCCAGATCCTCCTCCTCCTCCTCCTCCTCCTCCTCCTCCTCCTCCTCCTCCTCCTCATCTTCTTCTTCCACCTCTCTCACCTCATCACCTACTCCTCCTCCTCCTCCTCCTTTACCTCCCCCTTCCTCTTACATTCTCCATCCGTCTTCCTCCTCCTCCTCCTCCTCCTCCTCCTCCTCTTCTCATGCACCTTTCACCTCCTCCTCCACCTCCTCCTCCTCTCACTGCCTCATTCCTCCCTTATCTTCCTCCTTCTCCTCCTCCTCCTCCTCTTCTTCTTCTTTCTATAGGTGAGATAATGATGATGATGATGATGATGATGATGATGATGATGATGATGATGGGCAGGAAATGTCTTATTGTTTGTTCTTTCTTTATCTTCTTTTGTTATTTGTGTCTTCTTTCATCATCATCATCATCATCATTTTTTTCTTCTTCCTTCTCTTTTTCCTTATTTTCTTAATTGTCTTCTACTTGTTCTTCTTGTTTTTCTCTTTGTAATTTTCTGTTCTTTTTCTTCATCTCCTCCTTCTCCTTCTCCTCCTCCTCCTCTTGTTGTTCTTCTTCTTATTCCTCCTCCTTGTTGTTGTTATTCTTCTACTTATTTTCTTTTTTTCTTATTCCTATTCTTATTTCCTCTTCTCCTCTTCCCTTTTCTCTATTTCATTTATTCATTACTTTTCCCCTTCATCTTCTGTTTCTCTCTTATTACTTATTTAGCATTCATTTCTTTTGTCCACCACCACCACCACCACCACCACCACCACCGGCCCGGACAGGTGCAACCACTACAGGTATCTCAGGTGATAAGATTAATTAGGCAAACAGGTGTATGGTATTGTACTAAGATTACCGTGCCTACTCTCTCTCTCTCTCTCTCTCTCTCTCTCTCTCTCTCTCTCTCTCTCTCTCTGTTTTTAATGGTGTTTTTTAAGGTTCTAGTGACAGGTTAACACTATTTACACATTATAAATAGCTGTATCGCCACTATATTTTAAAAGTTCTATATATTTAGATTGACACGTGTTTTTAAGGGTGTTTTTAAGGCTGTTTTTAAGGTTCTAGTGGCAAATTAATACTATTTCTACATTATTAACAGGTGTATCTTTGCTGTATTAAAAGAAAGTTCTATACATTTGAAGCAATACGGGTTTTTAAGGTGTTTTTAAGGTTCCAGTGACAGATTAACACTATTTCTACATTGTTAACAGGATAAACACTCATCTCTGTGGCCTTTGAAAACTGTCATGGTGTAAGAGGAGTCTCTCTCTCTCTCTCTCTCTCTCTCTCTCTCTCTCTCTCTCTCTCTCTCTCTCTCTTTTGATAATACAACGTAATTTGATAAGGTTTCTGTGTAACGTTTGAGTGGCTATTGTTATTCTTGTTGTTGTTGTTGTTGTTGTTGTTGTTATTATTATTATTATTGTTATTATTTTGTTTTTTTATTTACTTTTTGTTGATATTGTTGTTGTCGTTGATATATTAGATGAGAGAGAGAGAGAGAGAGAGAGAGAGAGAGAGAGAGAGAGAGATTTCTACTACATACTACATACTACTACTACTACTACTACTACTACTACTACTACTACCACCACTACCACCACTACCTCCACCACCACCACCACCACCACAACCATAGAGGAAACTTTGTGCTATATTTCTAAACAACTGTCACCATTTCTCTTATCTCTCTCTCTCTCTCTCTCTCTCTCCTTCCTTCCTCTCACCTCTCCCTCTTCTCTCCCTTATTTCACTCACCTATTAACCTCTTCCCCTTCACCCTGTCACCCTGTCGCCCCCCTCTCTCCATAAATAAGGGAAGGGGGAAGGGGAGTGAGGGGAGAGGGGGGGATGGGGTGAGGGGAGTTACATGGGTGAGTGAAAGCAAGATAAACCGAGTAACCGTATCTCTCTCTCTCTCTCTCTCTCTCTCTCTCTCTCTCTCTCTCTCTCTCTATTTACTATTCAAACATTTTTTTCACTTTTTATTTATTTATCTTTCATTCTCTCTCTCTCTCTCTCTCTCTCTTTTTTTTATCTGTAGTTTATTCCTGTTTCTTTCTCTTGCACTATTTCTCTTCCTTCGTTTCTCTCTTTTCATTTTTCCTTTCTTTACTCTCTTTTCTTTTCTCTCCTTCCTTCTTTTTTCTTCTTTCTTAAAATGTTAATTGCATTCTATTCCTGTTTCTTTCTTTTTAATTGTTTCTCTTCCTTCGTTTCTCTCTCTTTTCAATTTTCCTTTCTTGTTTTTCTCTTCTTCCTTTTTTTTCCTCTTTTCTTAAAATTTTCACTGTATTCTATTCCTGTTTATTTGTTTCACTGTTTTTTTTCTTCGTTTGTTTCTCTCACTTTTCCTTCCTTTTTCTTTCTCTCTTTATTCTGTCAGTGTCATCGGTATTTCCTCCCTTTATCTATTTTTTTCTCTTCTTTTCTTCTTTTCTATCACTCATATCTCACTTTCTTTATCTTCCTATCGAATTAACTTTTTTTTTCTGATCTGCACTTCAGATATATAACTTTTCCTTGCCTTTTTCTCTCTCTCTTCTTTTCTCTATCTTTCTATCTCTTCTCTCTTTTGTCAAGTTTGATTATATATTTTCTTCCTTTTTTTCTATCTCCCTATCTCTGTCATTTGTTTATCTTTCCCTTATATCCACTTCTTATACTTCTTCCATTACATATCTTCACTTTTTTTCTTTCATTTCTCCTCCCTCTTCATTCTAACCGTATTTTCTCTCCTTCTCTCCTGTTCTCCCACCGTTTATTTCTTTATCTTTCCCCTCCAAATTCACTTGTCAGACCTCCTTCACTCTGTATCTTTCACTTTCCCTCCCTTTCTCTCCCTTCAGTCATCATTCTCTCTCCTCCTTTCCCTTTATCACTGATCTGTCCACCAACACAAACAAAACACGTGCTTCTGTTTACTTTCTGGTGGCGACAGCTGGCAAGGAGCGCGATGCCAGATTATAAATATTTTGTTTTTCATTATCAAATGAGACTTGTTGGTACTATTGGTGGAAAAGTAAAGGAATAATTTATGTAAATGTTTTTTGATAGGTAAAGGTTGGGAAAATAATGTCGTTTGTTGTTAGTGTGTAGTGTGTTTTGTAATTAATTATCTCTGTATCTCATTTTGCATAGACAGGATTTAGTTTAGTGTTTGATATATAAATTGTTAATTAAATAAGAATTTTTAAGGTAGGTAGGAACTATGAAGGGAGCGAGATATGTTGAGAAAAGATATTTGCGCGTCTAAAATGTTTTGTGCCAGTGATCTCTGCTCAGCATCTACAAACACAAGAACCGTCAGAATCGCACTCTTCAAATGCAAGAAAAGCCCCAAAGTAATACAAAATATAAGAAAAAACGCCTAAAAACTTGAATAATCTTTTATAACACCTTATAATACCCAAAACTCAAAAGTAAGCGTTATTCTATCAACAACCAAGACATTTACACACATAAAAACACCAAAAGAAAAGCAAACACAGTAAACCACTCATCAAAATCCTTGACCAAGTTTCTGCAATACTTTTCACTCCCGACAGTCAAAGCAACAGAGTGTAATATGAAATGCCACCAAAGTATCGACATTAAGTAAACCACACAAATAAGACAAAACCTGACAAAAAACTAATAAAAAACAACATTAATATTTTTTTTAACACAATTCGAGAATAAAAATTGGTAAAAACAAGCTAAATACAAAAATACCCTTCAAAATAGAGAGAACTCGGAGCGGACATCAGCTGATCGAGTCAACATGGCCGCGGGACTTGGCAACACGGCTACCCGCTTGCCTTTAATCGTCATTTTGGGCGCTACCGGTACAGGAAAATCCAAACTGGCCCTGGAAATAGCAGCACGATTCCAGGGAGAGATCATCAGCGCGGATTCCATGCAGGTGAGAGCGCTGGGAGAGTGAGAAATGGAGAGGCGATGGAGGAGGCCGGCTTGTGGTGCTGGTGGTGATGGTGGTGGTCTGGGTTCCTTTGTCTAGAATTCTCAACTCTAAATATTTCTATGTTCTATTTAACCCACGTCCTTCCCAGCCTCTCTATGTGTTCTTGTATGCTAGTAGTGACATTCTAAGGCGACACAGTAACTAAATCACCAATATTTCACGTGTTTTCGGGCTAAATAAGACAGTTGCCATGTGCTCGTGGTGAAATGGGGGAAGGATTCAGTGTTGCCTCGTGTTTCTCTGGATTGGTGTTGATTCCGAGGTGGTGCTTGTGGTGATTGGTGGTGTTTGGTGATGGGTGGTGGTGGTGGTTGCTCGTGGTGTATGGGTGAGAGGTTGGTGGTGTGTGGTAGTGCTTCGGTTCACAGCATCCCTTCACTGGCACGTAGAAGTTCATAGTGGGTTTAGTGAAGTTAGGGGTGTTTTTTCAGGGTTTTCCGGTGTGTTAGGGTTAGTTTAAGGTGTTTTTCAATTTCAGGGTGCTTTTAGTTTATTTTCTCAAGGTTTTGTCTGCTATTTCTGGTTTAAATGATTGTGTTTTCCAAGTTCAGAGTAGATTTTATTGAGTTTATCTGCATTTTCAGGGTTAGTTTAGGGTGTATGTCAAGTTCAGGGTGTTAGCATATTTTTTCAGGGTTTTGTCTGCTTTTTTCAGGGTTAAAATTAAGGATGTTTTCAAATTCAGGGACGGTTTTCTGAAGTTTATATGCATTTTCAGGGTTAAGGAAGGGTGTATGTCAAATGTTTTATGCTGTTCAGGGTTGATTTAGGGTGATTCATAAATTTATTAGGGTTGATATAGGGTGTTTTATATGTTCAGGGTTAAGGAAGGGTGTATGTCAAGTTCAGGGTGTTTTTTTTTAATGTTTTCTGCTTTTCAGTGTTGATTTAGGGTGTTTTATCAGTTGTTGTGTCTGGAAGGGTGTTGTTTAAAGGAATTGGTCAAGAGTTTTGGTTTTTTAGGGTGTTTTAATTGGTTTGGATAGGAATAATTATACCTAGTTTTTTTTTTATTTATTTTTTTTCATCTTCATTGTCATTTCTTTTTCTCCTTCTTTTTTTTTTTTTTATCATGTCCTCATATCTAATTTTTCTTTCATTTTAGTTGGATATATATTTCTCTTTCTCTCTTCTCTTCTCTTTTTCTTTTCTTCTTTTCTCTTCTCTCTTCCTCCTCCTCCTCATCATCATCATCTTCTTCTTCTTCTTCTTGTTCTTCTTCCTCTAATCTTCATCTGCAACACACACACACAATCTTATCACAATCTTTAATATTGACTTTTGTACCTCTCTCTCTCTCTCTCTCTCTCTCTGTCTCTGTCTCTCATTTATCTTATCTTTCTTTTATTTTTTAGCTTTATTCAGCCTTGTGGTGGTGGTGGTGGTGGCCAGACACTCAGACAGTCAAGGTTGTAATGGCAAGCACTCATCTTAGTAACATTTGAAGTGTCTTTCTCATCAATCTTGCTTTTAATGGTTTATTTATCCTATTTATTTATTTTTATTGTTATTTTCATCATGTATTTTGTTTCTTTTTGTCTTTGTTGGTATTGGAGTTCATTTTTTGTATATTCTCTTTATTTGTATACTATTTTTGAAGGGGTTAGATCAAGTTATTTTTATTTATTTATTATTTTTTTACGCAAGAGGGAAAACTGTTAAGGGCAATAAAGTGTTAGAAAAAAAGGTGCTCTGGAACTGCAGGCTCTTTAAAAGTCTTGAAAGAGTCAGCCAAAAGATAATTGTTAGGTTAAATTATATAAAAAAATTGATTTACATTTAGATTTTGTCATGGATCCAGTTCATATTATGCACCACCACTATTATTAAAAAACCCTTACCAGTCACAACACCAGTCACAACACCAGTCAGCAGATTCACAACACCAGACACCAGAATCAACACCAAACACCAGATTCACAACACCAAACACCAGAATCAACACCAAACACCAGATTTACAACACCAGACACCAGATTCACAACACCAAACACCAGAATCACAACACCAAACACCAGAATCAACACCAAACACCAGAATCAACACCAAACACCATAATCACAACAGCAAACACCAGAATCACAACACCAAACACCAGAATCACAACACCAAACACCAGAATCAACACCAAACACCAGATTCACACCAAACACCAGAATCACAACACCAAACACACAACACCAGAAACACAACACCAAACACTAGATTCAGAATCACAACACCAGACACCAGAATCAACACCAAACACCAGAATCACAACACCAGACACCAGAATCACAACACCAAACACCAGAATCACAACACCAAACACCAGATTCACAACACCAAACACCAGAATCACAACACCAAACACCAGAATCACAACAAACACCAGATTCACAACACCAGACACCAGAATCACAACACTGATCACCAGAATCACAACACTGAACACCAGAATCACAACAAACACCAGAATCACAACACCAAACACCAGAATCACAACACCAGACACCAGAATCAACACCAAACACCAGAATCACAACAACAAACACCAGAATCACAACACCAAACACCAGATTCACACCAAACACCAGAATCACAACACCAAACACCAGAATCACAACAACAAACACCAGAATCACAACACCAAACACCAGATTTACAACACCAAATTCTTCCAACATAACACAACCCGCCACAGGTGTTCTTCTGGTGTACATCTGGTTAGGTTAGATTAGATGAAGTTAAAAAAAGTAATTAGATAAAGATAGATAAATAGATAAATGAATAAATAAATGAATTACACCAAAATGTGCCCTCATCACCACTAACACCATGGATTAGGTTAGGTTAGGATTGTATTAATATTACTTCCATTGATACCATTATAGAAAAGGAATTACAACACCAGAATCACAACACCACTCATCACCACCACCACCACCACCACCATTTACAGATTAGGTTAGGTTGGATTGTTGAAAAAAAAATAAAGAAAAAAACACTCTTAGAATCACCACACACAAACACACACACACACACACCACCACCACACCAAACACCATAAAAAAATAGAAGAAAAAGAAAGAGAGAAAAAACTTAGAATCACAACACCCACACCACCATGACATCACTAACACCACTTGTCTCCACAGGTATACCGCGGGCTGGACATCATCACCAACAAAGTCACCAAAGAGGAGCTGGCCCAGGCACCACACCACCTCTTGGGCTTCCTGGACCCTCTGGCACGCTTTCACTGTCACTGACTTCCGAAACGCGGCACTCCCTGTCATTGAGAGGCTGCAGAGGGAGAGGAAGGTGCCGGTGGTGGTGGGTGGCACTAACTACTACATCGAGGCACTGCTCTGGAAGGTGTTAGTTGATAGTGATGGTGATAGTGGTGGTGATAGTGCCAAGTTGATTTATGAAAGAGATTGTGAAGTGTATGGTGGTGATGATGTGTCCAGAGTGAGTGCCAGTGGTGGTGATGGTGGTGGTGGCGTGTGTGATGGTGAAAAGGCTTGTTCTGGGTCTGTGCGGCACTGTGAAGGGTCTACAATGAAGAGTGCCAGTGAAAAATGTGATTCTGGCAGTGAAACGCATAGTGGAAAGTGCCGTTTGACTAGAGCCACTGGGAAAATTGGTGAATCTGGCACTGAAAACCCAGATAGAGTCAGTGAAAACCTTAGTGCCAGTGAAAACAAGGCCACAGAAACCAACAGTGCCACAGAAACACACCCAAATGGCACTGATCCAGACCAGAGAGGGTGCCAGGGGAGCAGTGCCACAGAGAAGAAGCGTGACCTGTCTGGCAGTGACCGGCACTCCCCTAAACGTACAAAAGTAAGCTCGGAAAACAGTGCCAGTGAAAACAAAGAGAAGGAAAACGAATTTGAAAAACGAGAGAATGAAGAGAAAAAAGGAGGAGGAGGAGGAGGAAGAGAAGAAGGAAGAGGAGGAGGTGGAGGTAAACGAACAAGAAAAACCCCAGAAAACAGTGCCAGTGAAAACGAGGAGAAAGAAAACAAAAATGGAGAAAATGAAAAACAGGGGAGCAGAGAGAAAAAAGTGGAGAAAATGGAGGAGGAGGAGGAGGAGGATTAACAGTGTGGCAAGGAACAGAGGAGGCAACAGATGTCCTATATGCTCGCTTGAAGGAAGTGGACCCAGAAACAGCAGCATCCTACCACCCCAATGAGAGGAGGAAGATTATAAGGTCTGTCTGTCTGTCTGTGTGTGTGTGTGTGTTCTGTTGTAATTTTGTTATTTATTAAGTTTGTTTGTTTTAAAAGGGGAGAGAGAGAGAGAGAGAGAGAGAGAGAGAGAGAGAGAGAGGACAGAAACACATATAAATAGATGAATAAAGAGAGGAAAAACAGTAAGAGAGAGAGAGAGAGAGAGAGAAACACAAATAAATAAATAGATGAATAAAAAGGAAAAAATAGAGAGAGAGAGAGGAGAGAAAATAGATGAATGCAAAAAAAAATAGCAATAAAAGGGTGAGAGAGAGAGAGAGAGAGAGAGAGAGAGAGAGAGACTGTGGGAAACCTTAATATTTTGCATGCACATGTGAAGAAATATATTTGTGAAAGGTTATGATGGGTGTGGCTGGGAGAAAGTGAGAGAGAGAGAGAGAGAGAGACTAACTGGCTTTCTCTATTGCCTTCATCTACATTAAATTTGTCTTCTTTTTCTTCAATTCTCCTCCTCCTCCTCCTCCTCCTCCTCCTCCTCCTCCTCCTCCTCCTCCTCCTCCTCCTCCTCCTCCTCCTCCTCCTCCTCCTCCTCCTCCTCCTCCTCCTCCTTTGCACCTGTCTATATTCACACACCTGTTGCCTCTTCACCATATCTTCCTCTTCCTCCTCCTCCTCCTCCTCCTCCTCCTCCTCCTCCTCCTCCACTTGATTTCTCTGTTCTCCACACCTGCAGAGAGAGAGAGAGAGAGAGAAACAGAGGAAACAGAGAGAGAGAGAGAGAGAGAGGAATGTCAAGGTTTTTTTTTCTTCTTCTTCTTCTTCTTCTTCTTTCATTCTTTTCTTTTGATCTTTTATTCTTCTTCTTCTTTCATTCTTTTCTTTGATGTTTTATAACTGGAGAGAGAGAGAGAGAGAGAGAGAGAGAGAGACGCAAAAAGTGGATTGACAAGAGAGGATAAATTGCTCTCTCTCTCTCTCTCTCTCTCTCTCTCTCTCTCTCTCTCTCTCTCTCTCTCTCTCTCTCTCTTCACACACACACACACACACACACACACACACACACACACACACACACACACACACACACACACACACAAGATTAGCTATGACGAATCTATGTAAGCGCGAGAAAGTTTATTATTTGTGAGAGAGAGAGAGAGAGAGAGAGAATTTTGTATAGTTTTCCATCTTTCTTTTATTTGTTACTACTACTACTACTACTACTACTACTACTACTACTACTACTACTACTACTACTACTACTTTAAATATTGGTTTGTTTAGATGCTGTGTGTGTGTGTGTGTGTGTGTGTGTGTGTGTGTGTGTGTGTGTGTGTGTAGATAAAGAGAAAAACAGGATGTAGGTAACGTAAGTGGATGGATAAGGTCACTGTGTGTGTGAGAGAGAGAGAGAGAGAGAGAGAGAGAGAGAGAGAGAGAGAGAGAGATGCGGTGATAAAGTATAAAGAAAAGTATATAAGAAAGAAGAGTAAAAGGGAGAGAGAGAGAGAGAGAGAGAGAGAGAGAGAGAGAGCGTAATAATGATAATAATAGTAAGTAATTTTAATATAGTCGTGACTTGCTTCCTCCTCCTCCTCCTCCTCCTCCTCCTCCTCCTCCTCCTCCTCCTCCTCCTCCTCCTCCTCCTCCTCCTCCCACGCCTCTCTTTTCTCTTAGCTGTCATTTTAAACACGCCTTCCTCCTCCTCCTCCTCCTCCTCCTCCTCCTCCTCCTCCTCCTCCTCCTCCTCCTCCTCCTCCTCCTCCTCCTCCTCCTCCTCCTCCTCCTCCAAGGCTACCCTGTTTAGCATACCTGTAATTAAAAGTGTGTAATTAATAGTGAGTTTGTTTACATTCTCTCTCTCTCTCTCTCTCTCTCTCTCT
>NC_059264.1:2626582-2631582 GCF_017591435.1 Portunus trituberculatus | reverse complement strand
GTCTTCACTATTTTAATCCCACACATGAGTTCGTGAAGCTGTATAGTCACCAAACAGTCACCAGAATAAATATGGAACCGCGTCATGCTACTGAAAGGGTTGAGGTAAAAATGCATCCCAGTACTGAAGGGGTTAAAGTACTTTGCGCCTACTTAATGTTATTTTATTTATTTATTTATTTATTCATTTATTTACTTCTAGTTACTGTGTTAGATTGTAATATTTCTTTCAACCTCTCCTATCACATCTTTGACTTTCTCTCTCCCTGTTGCCTCTTCTTCCTCCTTGCCTCTTGTTCCTCCTTGCCTTGAACCCTGTTGTCCTTCAGTCTTGTAGAATTTGTAGCTAGTGGTAGAACACACACACACACACACACACACACACACACACACACACACACACACACACACACACACACACACACACACACACACACACACACACACACACACACACTCTCTCTCTCTCTCTCTCTCTCTCTCTCTCTCTCTCTCTCTCTCTCTCTCTCTCTCTCTCTCTCAAAATTTTCACAAACTTTGTGTGACTAATTGAAAATAAATGAGAGAGAGAGAGAGAGTGACCTGACTCAGACAGACCTGACGTACCCTCGTTAGGTCATAGGGAGAGGGAGAGTGAGGGGAAAAGGAGAGAGAGAGAGAGAGAGAGAGAGAGAGAATAATGAGGAGACAGCAAATACTGTTTTCCTCTTTTTCCTTCTCCTCCTCCTAAGTCAGTCAGGTTAATGAGTTCATAGGTAACATAATCACGTTACCATGGCAACCTCTCTCTCTCTCTCTCTCTCTCTCTCTCTCTCTCTCTCTCTCTCTCTCTCTCTCTCTCTCGCCTATTAGTAAATTTGTTGGTACAGTAACCTGGCGCTCACACACACACACACACACACACACACACACACACACACACACACACACACACACACACACACACATACACACACACACATGAGTTTAAATACTTAACACTAGGAAAATATTGAGAGAGAGAGATTTTTTTTAATTTACTTTATATATATATATATATATATATATATATATATATATATATATATATATATATATATATATATATAATCTTTCTCTCTGTCTCTCTCTCTCTCTCTCTCTCTCTCTCTCTCTCTCTCTCTCTCTCTCTCTCTCTCTCTCTCTCTCTCTCTCTTTCTCAATATTTTCTTAGTGTTAAGTATTTAGGTTCATTCATTCACCTCCTCCTCCTCCTCCTCCTCCTCCTCCTCCTCCTCCTCCTCCTCCTCCTCCTCCTCCTCCTCCTCCTCCTCCTCCTCCTCTTGAACCCTGATGTCCTTCAGCCTCTAACTTGTAGCATCTGTAGTGGTAGCACAGGCACACAGACAGCCTGGTTAGGCCCAGTAGGGCTGTTGCTGTCTGTTTCTTCCTTTGTATTCCTCCTCCTCCTCCTCCTCCTCCTCCTCCTCCTCCTCCTCCTCCTCCTCCTCCTCCTCCTCCTCCTCCTCCTCCTCCTCCTCCCATGGACCATATGTACGCAATGTCAAGGGCGATACTCCTCCTCCTCCTCCTCCTCCTCCTCGTCTTCCTCTTCCTCTTCCTCTTCCTCCTCCTCCAACACCCAGATGCGCGCGCTGTTGTACCCTTCTGCTCCTCTTCCTCTTCCTCCTCTTGCTGCTGATGCTGTGCGCTTGTCGAGGAGGAGGAGGAGGGCGTGGTTTCTGCGTAAGTACTGCCAGAGGAAGAAGAGGAGGAGGAAGGGGAAGAGTAGGAAGAGAGGTGTGGGGAAGAGGAGGAAGAGAGGAGGAGGCAGGGAAAGAAGACTGGAGGAGGAGGAAGAGGAAGACTTGTTGTTAAGGGAGGGCATTGCTCCTACCACCTGTCACTCCTCCTCCTCCTCCTCCTCCTCCTCCTCCTCCTCCTCCTCCTCCTCCTCCTCCCTTCCCCCCGCTGTTTCCTCCTGTCTCTCCCCCTTTACTCTCTTTTCCCACTACCCCTCATCTCTCTCTCTCTCTCTCTCTCTCTCTCTCTCTCTCTCTCTCTCTCTCTCTCTCTCTCTCTCTCTCTCAAACCCAGAGTACTTTTATCTACTAACCTCCACCTCCTCCTCCTCCTCCTCCTCCTCCTCCTCCTCCTCCTCCTCCTCCTCCTCCTCCTCCTCCTCCTCGCCGTGTTATTGACCTGAGGTAGCCGTGACCTCCCCAGCCAAGGTCATTCACACCAGCCTCGAGGTCAAACTCTCTCTCTCTCTCTCTCTCTCTCTCTCTCTCTCGCGTTGTGGTAATGGTCGTGGTGGTGCTTTGGTTGTGTTGTGGTGGTGGTGGTAGTAGTAGTAGTAGTAGTAGTAGTAGTAAATGTTGTTGTTATAGTTGTAGTACTTGTTGTAGGTGTAATAATAGTTGTTGTAGTAGTAGTAGTAGTAATAGTAGTAGTAGTAGTACTAATAGTAGTAGTAGTAGTAGTAATTGTTGTTGTTGTAGTAGTATTAGTAGTAGTTGTAGTAGTAATAATAGTAGTAGTAGTAATAATTGTTGTAGTAGTTTTAGTAGTAGTAGTAGTGGTAATAATAGTAGTAGTAATAGTAGTAGTAGTAGTATTAATTGTTGTTGTAGTAGTTTTAGTAGTAGTAGTAGTAGTAGTAGTAGTTATGAATCATTATTATGGATGAAAGTGAACATTTTAGAGAGAGAGAGAGAGAGAGAGAGAATACACTATCCTTTCCTTCTTTTCTCATTTTCCCTTTCACTCATTCCTCCTCCTCCTCCTCCTCCTCCTCCTCCTCCTCCTCCTCCTCCTCCTCCTCTTCTTCCTTTATAATTACTGCCTCTGGTCTGAAGCCAAATTACCTAATATAGCACATTATTACCCCCACTCTCTCTCTCTCTCTCTCTCTCTCTCTCTCTCTCTCTCTCTCTCTCTCTCTCTCTCAGACAGACGGCTTTCTTTGCTAGGTACAGAAAGAGAGATTGAGAGAGAGAGAGAGAGAGAGAGAGAGAGAGAGAGAGAGTTGCTATGTGGTACGATTCGAAAGAGAGAGAGAGCAGTTTCCTCTCTCCTCTCTCTCTCTCTCTCTCTCTCTCTCTCTCTCTCTCTCTCTCTCTCTCTCTCTCTCTCTCTCTCTCTCTCGTCAGGGGCTAACAAAATCAATGTATTCTGAGAGAGAGAGAGAGAGAGAGAGAGAGAGAGAGAGAGAGAGAGAGAGAGAGAGTTTAGTGAAATAGGGAAAGGAGGAACCGTAGACTTTGTAGGGAAAAAAAGAAAGTTAGAGACAATCATTTAAAGAAAATGAACTAGCTCACATTTGGTGTTTTTAGTGTATGGTTTGCTTATTAAAGAGAAGGGGTGGATGTTTGCTCTCTCTCTCTCTCTCTCTCTCTCTCTCTCTCTCTCTCTCTCTCTCTCTCTCTCTCTCTCTCTCTCTCTCTCTCTCTTCTTCTTCTTCTCTTCTTCTTCTTTTCTTCTTCTTCTTCTTCTTCTTCTTCTTCTTCTTCTTCTTCTTCTTCTTCTTCTTCCTTTTCGTTTTTTTATTGTTATTCATGTTTTTATTTTATCCTCCTCCTCCTCCTCCTCCTCCTCCTCCTCCTCCTCCTCCTCCTCCTCCTCCTCCTCCTCCTCCTCCTCCTCCTCCTCCTCCTCCTCGTTCATTACATAATACACTATTTGATTTCTCTCTCTCTCTCTCTCTCTCTCTCTCTCTCTCTCTCTCTCTCTCTCTCTCTCTCTCTCTCTCTCTCTCTCTCTCTCTCTCTTCGGGGTCATTGTCTTTCTATTTGCGTAAAACTTTTCCTCCTTGGCAAGAGAGAGAGAGAGAGAGAGAGTGAGTGAGTGAGTGAGTGAGTATAATTTGTCTCCCGTTTTCTGTTTTTTATTTCTATTTTCTTGCCTTTCACTTTCTTTCCTCCTCCTCCTCCTCCTCCTCCTCCTCCTCCTCCTCCTCCTCCTCCTCTGCTTTCACTTTCATTCTTCCTTCCAACCACAGTACGTCTCTCTCTCTCTCTCTCTCTCTCTCTCTCTCTCTCTCTCTCTCTCTCTCTCTCTCTCTCTCATCCCTTTTCCCCTCTCCCTTCTCCACATTCCCCTCTACTTCTCACTGGCCCTTCCCCTCACGACATCTTCCCCTCACCCACACCACCACCTCCCCTCTTTTCTCTCCCCTCCTCTCTCCTCTCTACCCCTCCCTCTCTAACGTCTCCTGATCTCATTACCCCTTTCCTTCCTCCTCACACTCCCCTCTTTCCCCTCACCACATTCCCCTCTCTACTTAAGTTGGGTTTGTTTGTCACCTGTCCCCTCTCTCTCCCCTCTCCCTATTAAAATGCCCTCAAAAACATGCCAAACTGTCTTATAATGCTCTCTATAAATGCCAAACTGTCTTAAAATGCCCTCAAAACATGCCAAATTGTCTTAAAAAAATACTCTCAAACATGCTAAACTCTTAAAATGCTCTCATAACATGCCAAACTATCTTAGAATGCCCTCAAAACATGCCAGACTGTCTTAAAATGCCCTCAAAACATGCCAAATTCTTAAAATGCCCTCAAAACATGCCAAATTCTTAAAATGCCCTCGAAACATGCCAAACTGTCTTTAAATGCTCTCAAAACATGCCAAACTGTCTTAGAATGCCATCAAAACATGCCAAACCGTCTTAAAATGTCCTCAAAACATGCCAAACTGTATTAAAATGCCGTCAAAACATGCCAAACCATCTTAAAATGTCCTCAAAACATGCCAAACTGTCTTTAAATGCTCTCAAAACATGCCAAACTGTCTTTAAATGCTCTCAAAACATGCCAAACTGTCTTTAAATGCTCTCAAAACATGCCAAATTCTTAAAATGCCCTCAAAACATGCAAAACTGTCTTTAAATGCTCTCAAAACATGCCAAATTCTTAAAATGCCCTCAAAACATGCCAAACCTTCTTTAAATGCCCTCTCTCTCCCCTCTCACCTTCCCTCTTTCCCCTCAGGTCCTTGCAGGTGTGGGAGCAGACGGGGCGGCCACACAGCGCTATCCTGAGG
>NC_059264.1:2571582-2621582 GCF_017591435.1 Portunus trituberculatus | reverse complement strand
CTTTTTTTCTTATCCATTTTTTCTTTTTCTTATCCATTTTCTTTCTTTTCTTTTCCACTTTCTTTTTCTTTTTAGGGTGTTTGGATGTGGTTAGATTAAGTGTTCAATTGTTTTTCCCTGTTTTTCTTTCAATAATGTGGAAATGTTGTTAATCCACCACTAGACCCATAAAAACACCCTTAAAATCCTGTACAACTATTTGAAATGTTTTGTATTTTAATCGTTTTCCCGTTTGTAATGTGGAAATGTAGTAAATCCGTCTCTACAACCACAAAAACACACTTAGTGACCCGTACAACTGTTTTGTAAGTGTTCCGATATGTTTAGATTACGTTTCATAGTGTTTTTTTTTTTTTTTTTAATAATGTGGAAATGTTGTTAATCTGCCACTACAACCACAAAAACACCCTTCAAAACTTGTACAACTGTTTTGAAAGTGTTTAGATATGATTAGTTTCAGTTTGACAGTGTTTCTCCTTTTTGAATTGTTGAAATGTTAATCTACCACTACAACCACAAAAAACACCTTAAAAATGTGTCTGACTGTTTAAGAAGAGTGTTTGGATATGATTAAGTTAGATTTGATAATGTTTCTCATGTTTGTAATATAGAAATGTTGTTAATCTGCCTGTAGAACCATAAAACATCTTTAGAAAACTAGTTAGGTTAGGGTAGTCAGTCAGTCAGTCAATCAGTTAAGGTGGGTTCACATTTGCCAAATTGCTACTGAAATTGCAAGTTGCTAGAAGTATTGACTCATCCCTTCTAGTCAGAAAGTGTCACACATAGCAACTGGAAAGTGTGGAAGTGAATGTAAACAAAAAACAGCTCCCCGCTAAGATGTCTTCCTCCAGTGACGATGCCAAAGCACTACTGCCTCACTCTCATGGAACGAGGAGGGGTGCTGTGACCTCTCATGCATCCGCCTTCCCAGGTAGTTGGGGAAGGTTCGGGCACACGTGGGGCAGGTGGGACTCCTACCCTCTTGCAATTCTGCCATGTCTGTGAAGCCTGAACAGACTAGAAATCTTTGGCTTCGCAATTGCTCCAAATAAACTTGACTATTGTGTGGCAGATCACATACAGCAGAAGCAAAACACAGCAAAAGCTTCCTGGGGGAGGGAAAGTGTTAGCCGCTCATAAATTTTGGGATCGTTTCCCAAAGTTTAGGAGCGTTGCCCGGCAGGAGGCCACGTGGAGGCCCTTTCCTTTAACTAGGTCTATTATCCTCTTCACCAGTAGCGTGTAGATGCCTAGTTACTCCTAGTTGTTCTTCTTTTGGCGTACCGGAAGAGTCAACAGAAAAGAAAATGGCTGTGGATACGTCCCTGGCTAAGTAGAAAGAAAGAAAGGAGTGTGTACCACACTCTAAATTCGCCTACATTTATCATAAGAAAATTGATAATCTTAAGAAGACTCTGCACAATTGTGATCAAATTATTAGATCCTGACAAGTCTTCACTCCTCACCTCCAGCAACACCCTGCATTGAGGCAAACAGTTCTTGTAGAGTGGCAGCTATTTTGTCCAACGGCAATTTGCTTTATTTACTGTATAATTCATTTCTGGGGTCCCAGATGTGTTCTTTTCCCCTCACCAACTGTGACATCTTCTCTATCTCTGGAGAACACATTACTCTGTGACGTCATGACATGGTACAGTGGATCCGTGTGTGCTTTGGGATCCGAGGGGTCTCCAAGCGCACGGGTTCGAATCCTGTCTACGGTCTGAGTGTAGGTTGGGCTTCCTCACTCGGGGCAACGGTTTCCTAGCGGGTGGGCTTTGAGATAGGAGGTACCTTAATAAGTATCCCCTTTAGCCCATAAATTCCTGTGAAAAGCCCACATGGTAGAAATAACAAATAAAAATAAAAATAAAATAAAATAAAGTTGCAAATCGACTAGCAAGAGCAACATGTTAGTCTTGTTTTGCAACTGGTTTCTGCAGTTGCTAGGCACCAATATTCAGTCGGAAACTCTACCGATGTGCAATTTCAGTCACAAATTGGCACGTGTGAATCCTCCTTTAGTCAGTCAGTCAGTCAGTCAATCAATCAATCAACTAGTCAAATATATAACAGTAAAACAAACAAACCACACACATTTCAAGCAACACAAGCAAACACTCACCACCACCATTCAAAACACCACATTACATTTTTATTAACACTTAAGGGCCTTGTACCTGTGTGAGAGTGGCAGGGACCTTGGAGGGACCTCGCTGCTGTGGCTGTGATAGAGTTAAGGTGTGTTGGGACCTGAGTCATTGGCTGTGCAGTGTTTAAAGTGTGTTAGAAGTGTTACAAGAAGTATTACAGTGTGTCTACTCTAAAGTGTCTCCTGGGTCTGGGTGGGAATGGTGTCCCAGGGAAGGCGTGGTTGTCAGATCTTGAGGCAAACTGTGAGCTGTCCTTGTGATGAGTGCGTTGATCAACAGAAAACAAGTATTATTCACATCAAATCAATTACGTTATCAATAAGCTACAATGTTTTAAATCCAGGAGCCATTTTAGAGACAGACAGACAATAGGAGGAGAGAAAAATGATGAGGAGTGAATGATAGAACAAGAAAATAACAAGCTTCTATTTTCTTTGTAGCTATTTTTTTCTTTTACAAGACTGTGGTGTTTTTTTTTATTTGTGTGTGTGTTGCACTGTTTGTTTGATCTGGTGCAGTCTCTGACGAGACAGCCAGACGTTACCCTACGGAACGAGCTCAGAGCTCATTATTTCTGATCTTCGGATAGGTCTGAGACCAGGCACACACCACACACCGGGACAATAAGGTCACAACTCCTCGATTTACATCCCGTACCTACTCACTGCTAGGTGAACACCACCTACACGTCAAAGGAGACACACCCAAATATCTCCACCCGGCCGGGGAATCGAACCCCGGTCCTCTGGCTTGTGAAGCCAACACTCTAACCACTCAGCTACCGTGTGTGTGTGTGTGTGTGTGCTCTCGGTTACAGCTCATATGATTGTTGTTTTCCTATATAAAAGTTTGTCTTGTTTTTCATGGTTTTTATTACAAGTTCCTCCTCTTTCTCTTTCTTCTGTAAATGTGTGCAATACATTAATAAGTGTGTATGTGTGTGTGTGTGTGTGTGTTGCCACGGAGAAAGGATTAGTCACTTGTTTCCATTCTCCTATGCCTTGTTTCCCCTGTTCCCCTCCCAGCCCTTCTATTGTTCCCTCTTTCCCTTCCCAGCCCTGCCAGTGTTCCCCTCTTTCTCTGCTCACCTCCAGACACCTCTCTACTTTTCTCCTCTCCTCCTCCTCCTCCTCCTCCTCCTCCTCCTCCTCCTCCTCCTCCTCCTCCTCCATCACTGTTCTCCTCCTCTTCTCTTGCCACCTCCTCATCCTGCTCTCTTCCTCCCTTCTGCTTTTCTCCTTTTCTTGCCACCTCCTCCTCCTCCTCCTCCTCCTCCTCACCCATCCCACTTCTCTCTTGTTCTCTCACCATCTCCTCCCCCTTCTGCTCTTCTCTTGCTGCCACCTTCTCTCCTCCACCTCTCTGTTTCTCCTTCTCTCTCTCGCCACCTCTTCCTCCTCTCCATCCTTCCTCTTAAATCCTCTCACCACCACCTCCTCCTCCTCTTCCCTTGTGTTCTCTTCCCTTCAGATACGATTAATTTTGCCGGACCTCCACATTCACCCCTGTCAACCCAAGACAGCTCAGCAGCACCAGGTGAGGACAGGTAATGAGGGCTGAGGAGATAAATGGAACTTCCTGACTGTTTCTGTATTTCCATCTTCCTACGACTTGACTTCTTTTAACAGGTCTCAAGACATTTGCCCCTCAATTTTGACTGATTCTTTCTTTCATGGAGACTACAATTGAAGTGGGCCATTTTTTTTATTCTAATAGTTTTTTTGCCCTTGGGAGTTTTTCCTCTTACATGAAAAAAGGCAAACTACTGTAATGTCAAGCCTCCCGCCTCCTGCCTCCCCTCCTTCAGTAGCGATTAATAGCATAACTCCTGGCGTGAATGACAATTTATTTTCTACTGTTATTGCAAAGGTGGTGGTTTTGGTGTAATCCTTATTGGTGTATTTGGTGTTTTGTAGTGAGTTTGGTGTGTGGTGGTACATGTTTCATAGATTTACCACAATGCCATTAACCCCTTCAGTAGCATGATGTGTTTCCATATTCATTCGGGTGACTATTTGGTGATTTTATACAGCTTCAGAAGCTTATGTTGGGGGATTGAAATAGTGAAGACTGGGTATTAGTCTTCTGACCTCCATTGACTCTTCCTAATGTCAATAAAATAGTCTTATTACAGCCAAACTATCTTAAAATGTCCTGAAAAAAAAAATTAGTCTTAAAATGCCCTGAAAACATGATAAACTGTCTTAAAATGCCCTGAAAACATGACAAACTGTCTTAAAATGCCCTGAAAACATGACAAACTGTCTACATATTCATTCTGGTTATTATTTGGTGATTTTATACAGCTCATGTGGGGGATTGAAATAGTGAAGACTGTGGCCATTAATCTTCTGACCTCCAAAGACTCTTCCTGTTGTCAATAAAATGGTCTGATCTCTCACAAATCCCAAGGAAAAAAATGTGTTCCAGTACTGAAGAGGTTAAAATAGTGAAGACTGTGGCCATTAATATTGTGACCTCCATAGACCCTTGCTAATGTCAATAAAATGGTCTAATAGCTCACAAATCTCAAGGGTAAAAATATCTCCAAGTACTGAAGTGGTTAAATACACCTGCATCTAGTGTTAATACAAAGGTGAGCACAGGTGTGGCAGGGACACAGGCAATGGTAGAGGCAGATGACGGTGATGTAGCTGTATATTGCCAACTTTCACCACTCAGTACCGATGAACAGTGAAATCTAACTTTGGAAAGCAGTGACTGAGAGAGCAAAGCGTTTCAGAATACAGGCTTTAAATGTGGAAGAGAATGTGTGTTGGAGAATGTGGAGGTGGAGTGAGAGAGGTATGAGAGAGAGAGCCGACAGGAGGGAGATAAATGCAAGTTATTGTGAGCGATTTAGGACTGAAAGAGATGAGAGAGTGGAAATACGGAAGACAGGAAGGGAATGGATGATGCTGGAACGGTGTAGGTAGATCATACAGGATGGAGGAAAGGAGGAAAGAATGGAGGAAAAAAGAATTAAGGCTGGTGGAGGAAAAGGTATAGAGAGACGATCAAGTGGAAGTTGTGAAGTTGGAAGTTCCAATCCAAAGGCAGAGAAACTGAGAGGGATGAAAGTGTGAAGATGACAAGAATGGAATGAAGAGTGTAAGATGGAGGAGAGGAGGAAAGAATGGAGGAAAAAAAAAAAGGAAAGAAGGCTGGTGGAGAAGGTAGAGACGAGTGGAATGATGTTTGAGGCTGTGAATGACTTGGAGAAAATGTGGCGTGCTGGAAGTAAGGAATTATCAATGAAAAAAGGAATGATTAGTGAAAAAGATATTGTTACTTTTCTCTTCTTGTCTTTCGTTTGTCATGACAGGAGTTGCCGATCCAAAGGCAGAGAAACAGGAAGGAATGAAAGAGTGCAGACAGGAAGGAAATGGGTCGTGTAGGATGGAGGAAAGGAGGAAATGGAGGAAAAAGGAAAGAATGGAGGTGGATGAGAAGATAGGGAGACGAGTGGAAGGATGTTTGAGGCTGTGAAGGATGTAGAAATAAATTAATGAAAATGATGTTGCTATTCCTTTTTACTTCATTAATTAATTGATTGATTGATAACTTTATTGCTGTAGCTGTATTGTCTTTAGAAAACTGCTCTTTTTTTTTCTATTTGTCTTTTGTTTGTCCTCAATTGATCTTTAAGGGAACTGGCAAACAAGTGGGCCTTTTTCATACATATATTTCGTTACCCTTACCCTTTCCCCGTCTTGCATAAAAAATGAAGGAATTGCCTACTTTCTGATCCAAAGGCTGAAACACTGAATTGTGCGCCGTTGTAAAGACAGAACACCCTAACAACTGAACTGGGCGAATTGAGTCTGTTAGTTTGTGTTTGAGTGCGTCTGAGTGTGTTTGAAAGTGTGTCCAGCCGCCCACTCCACCCACTGAGTCCGCGATGGGCGTGGAACAGCAGGAGAAGCAGCAGGAGGACGGGCGTGACCTGGCGTTCCTACGGGAGGTGAAGAGGGACCTGACCACGGCGCGGGAGGAGTGTGTGAGGCGCGGCCTGCTCCACACCTGCAAGTGGTGAGGGTGGTGGTTGTAGTAGTTGTAGTGGTGGTGGTAGTTGTAGTGGTGATGGTTGTGGTGGTGGTGGTGATAGTGGTTGTGGTTGTGGTGGTGGTGATTGTGGTAGTTGTAGTGGTGGTGGTGGTGATGGTGGTTGTGGTAGTGGTGGTGGTGGTGGTTGCATTGTTATTGTTGCCCAGCGGTGCCAGCGATTCTTTACATTTAGTTAGTTTGCCCAATGGCCAACAAATGAAACCCAGCCTGGTGCTGTGACCCGCTGCACAGCACCTGAAGGGTTACCACACAAACCCTGGCATCACATCCTCCCCATGGGGCCACACCACCCCTGGCTGCCCACACAGGCTGTTAACCAAGCCATACAGTGTTGCCCAATAGAAGGTCTTGGAAGGATTTACTTTGACAATTTGTAGTTTCTCCCAACCAACGATTTTTTTAGGAGCATTAAATAAAAGTTATAGTGTTGTGTTTGGCCAGTAACCCTTAGGGAGACACTGATGTGTTGTTGGGGACAGCCTTTGCAACAAAACAAAATCATCTGCCAACCCATTGTTGGTAACACTGCTCAACAGTAATAAAACAACGCTCGCTCAAAATATTTTCAGAGCTTTTTGATGTGACCGTTGATTTTTTACCTCTTCTGCAACGCACATTACTTAATTTAATGCTCCTTCACCTAAAAGCCACGGTTTCCCACAGGTCCCCCAAGGAATGAGAGGTGTGCACGAGTTGAAGGTGAAAAAAACATCATAACTTGAAAAACATTCACCAGCGACAGAAATAACACATGTCACCAATCATTGCACCACATTGCTCACCAGATTAACATGAAACACATCACAGAGTCCATGGGTGGCTCACGCTGCAAATTGACCGTTGTATGCAAAGAGTAGTAAAGGATTCTCTCTCTCTCTCTCTCTCTCTCTCTCTCTCTCTCTCTCTCTCTCTCTCTCTCGTGTATTTATTTGCATATATTTCCACATTACAGCGTATATTTCACACATTACAACATACATACAGATAACTAATTTTACGCAAGTTTATTTTACGCGTTTTTCAAATTACACAAAGGCCAAAATCCTAACAAGGTCTTCATTTACCTACATATATATTTTTCCATTTGTACGCAATAATTCACTAAGACGCCACCAGATGTCTCACACCAGTTCCTGTCTGCAACTGACAGGTTTTTAAAAGGCTTTAGTTGAAGTGACACAAGTTTTTAAAGGCTCTAGTTGAAGTGACGTGGGTTTTTCAAGGCTGTAGTTGAAGTGACGTGAGTTTTTAAAGGCTCTAATTGAAGTGATGCGGGCTTTTAAGGGCTCTAGTTGAAGTGATGCAGGTACGACTTGTTGAGCAGTCCTCAGAACCCTGTTAACAATGTGGACGATTATGCAAAATGCCAACTCAAGGTGTTTTCAGACACATATAAAGGTGTCACAAACAGGTTAAAAGCCTCTAAAACTGCCATGAGCTCACAGCAACACTGGCGTTCTTCACCTGTCAGAATTAAAATTGGTGATTCAGTAATGGTTAAGGTCCCTGAGAGAAACGCAAAGTTAGCTTCTAAATTTGTTGGACCGTGTCTGGTAGTAAACAAACTCCATGGACATAAATTTGAAATACTAGATCCATTGCTGAACACGCTGAAGTTGTGCACTGCGATTGGCTTAAACGGACTGATGTCAAGCCTAATCTGGATTTAGCTGAAACAGCCTACAGTATGTGGATAAAACTACTCTGCTTGAAGGTGCTCAGGGTGTCGCAACCCATGATTATAACCTTCGTCCTCGTAATTAAAGCTCTTAAATCTATTCCAGAGATGTTTGTCTTCTTGGTAGATGAGCTGTAAAAAAAATAATAATAAATAAATAAATAAAATAAAAGATCTAAACAATTAATGTCTGTGGGCAAAGGTAACAACAAAGCTATTAACTTAGATTGCAGGAATATTGCTAGGCTGGAAAAGCAGATGAGTGAACTAGCTTCCTTATTTCATAAAACTAACAAGTGATTTGTTGCATTCATGATTGACTCAGATAAATAAAACAAATTACTATAATCTCCATAGGTAGGATGCATTTTATCTAGGTATCACTACCAGCGAGAAATAAATGTAATGCACAACACAATACACCCAGTGGAGATTTCCCCCGTCACATGACCGACGCCCTTGTGTCAGCATCTTGGAGGCTGGGCACTGCGGCACCGGCGAAGGCAGTAAGAGTATAGCCGGTGACTGGGAAGTGCGGGGTGTGTCAAGTGTGTGTGCGTCTGAACTGTGTGCTGCGGGAACTTAGTGACTCTGTGAACTCAGTGACATTACAAAAATTTTCTCGAGTTTTAAGCAGGTTTCCGTATGTACTTGTACGTGGCGTGTGGACACCACTTGTAAATTTGTACATAATATACAAACTTTTTATATCATGAGTTTTCCTTGTACACCTGTGTTGCTTAAGAACACCAAAACTACCAGCAAAACCACTCGGCTGGACAACAGATAAAAACAATAAACTTAATAACTTTATTTGGGCTTACAGAATGTACAGTTGGTCTGCTAACCTATATTCACATATTACAGCATATATTTACACACTGCAGCATATATATTGACATTACAGCACACATTTCACACACTGCAGCATATATATTGACACTACAGCATACATTTACACATTGCAGCATATATATTCACACCTTACAGCATATATTTCACACTTTATAGCAAATATTTCACTCTTTACAGCATATATTGACATTACAGCATATATTCACACCTTACAGCATATATATTGACATTGCAGCATAAATTTACACTTCACAGCATATATATTGACATTAAAGCATATATTCACAGATTAATCCACTCATCCCTCCTTCCCCTCCCTGGCAGGCTGAGTGAGTTGCTGGTGTGTGTGCGGGATGTGGAGGTGGAGGAGCCCCTGCCGCGCTGCCCCCCCTTACAGGAGGTGCTGGGGGAGGAGCTGGACCACTACAATTTGGCCAAGTCCTATTTTGATCTGAAGGAGTATGACAGGTGTGGTGGTGGTGGTGATGGTAGTGGTGGTGGTAATTTTATTTTCATTGTTTATTTTTCTTTTTAATACATGTTTATATATTTTTTTTTCCTTTCTTTTTATGTTAAGTTAGTTTTTTTTTTAACCCTTTCAGTACCTAGATGTATTTTCATATTCTTTGTGGTGACTCGGTGATTTTATACAGCTTCTAAAACTCATGTGGGGGATTGAAATAGTGATGACTGTTGCCATTAATCTTCTGACCTCCATAGATCCTTCCTAATGTCAATAAAATGGTCTAATTGTACTCAAAACTCAAGGTAAAAAAATTGCATCTAAGTATTGAAGGGGCTAACCAAACCTAACCTAATCTAACCTAACAGATATAATGATCTCTAAATTTTCACAGCTATTCTCTCTTCTCAATGCATGGTGTATATTTTTTTCCTATTTTTTCCTTTTCTTGTATGTTAAGTCAATCAGTCATTTACCTAACCTAACCTAACAACCTTTCAAAATAGTAGTGGTGACAACAAATAATGATAATCTCACTAAATTTTTCACAGCTATTTTCCCTTCTCAATGCATGGATTACATATTGTTTTCCTTTACGTTAACTCAATCAGTCATTTACCCAACATCACCTAACAAATATTAATAATCTCACCAATTTTTCTATCTATTTCCTCCTCACAATACATGTTTTTATATAAATTTCCTTTTCTTTCTTGTATGTTAAGTCAGTCAGTCCTTTACCTAACCTAACCTAACCTAACCTAACAAATATTAATAATGTCACCAATTTTTCACAGCCATTTCCTCTTCACAATTCATACTTTTATATAAATTTCCTTTTCTTTCTTGTACGTTAAGTCAGTGAGTGTGTTACCTTACTTGACCTAACCAGTAGTGATAATCTTGCAAAATTTTCACAGCTATTATCTTTTCTCAATGCACACGATATTTTTCTTAGTTATATGTAAAGTCAAACATTTTCCTAACGTAACCTAACAACTTTCAAAATATTAGTGGTGATACCAAATATTTTCACCACCATTTTCTCTTTTTACATTTTCTCCATTTTCTTGTACGTTAAGTCAATAATTTACCTAACCTAATCTCACCAGTTGTCTTTCATTTCAACACTGTACCACTGTCACCATTCCGGCAGGTGTTCGTACTTCACCAAGCACTGCACCACTGGCTTGGGTCGCTTCCTGCACCTTTACTCCAGCTACCTGTCGGGGGAGAAGAAGAAGAACGACGATATTGTTGATACTCTAGGTAATGTGTGTGTGTGTGTGTGTGTGTGAGGGTTTTGACATGGTGGTGTGTGTGTGTTTGTGGTGATGGTGATAATGTGTGGTGGTGTGTGTGTGTGTGTGTTTGTGGTGTTTAGTGTGGTGATGGTGGTAGTGATGTGTGATGTTTTGTGTGTGTGTGTGTGTGTGTGTGTTTGGTGAGGGTTTTGACATGGTGGTGTGTGTGTGTTTGTGGTGATGGTGGTAATGTGTGGTGTCTGTGTGTGTGTGTGTGTGTGTGTGTGGTGGTGGTGGTGGTGGTGGTGTTTGTGTTGTGTGTTTAATGATATGGTGAGATGTGACCTAATCTGAGCCCCCCATGCATCACAGTGGCCAATGAGCAGCACAAGGGTGTGTACCTGAAGGTGCTGCACACAGAGCTCTCCAAAATGTACAGCCTCGCCACCACTGCCTCCCCACCAGGTTAGTCCTCCTCCTCCTCCTTCTGCTCCTCCTCTTTCTCTTCCTCCTTCTCTTTCTTCTTCTCCTTCTCCATCTCCTTCTGCTTCTCTTTCTTCTCCATCTGCTTCTGCTTCTGCTTCTGCTCCTGCTCCTGCTTCTCTTCCTTCATCTTCTCCTCCTCCTCCTGCTCCTGCTCCTCCTCCTCCTCCTCCTCCTCCTCCTCCTCCTCCTCCTCCTCCTCCTCCTCCTCCTCCTCCTTCTCTTTCTTCTCCTTTTCTTTCCTTCTCCCTCCTCATTCTCCTCTTTCTCCTTTTTCTTCTCCTCCTCCTTCTCTTTCTCTTTTGTCTTTCTCTTTGTCTTTCTCCTTCTCCTTCTCCTTCTCTTCTCCTTCTCCCTCTCCCTCTCCTCCTCCTCCTCCTCCTCCTCCTCCTCCTCCTCCTCCTCCTCCTCCTCCTCCTCCTCCTCCTCCTCCTCCTCCTCCCTTTCCTCCTCCTATTTATTTATTAATACATGTATCACTTTTTTTTTTGGTAAGGAAGTTTGTTTGTTTGTTTGTTATCTTTATTTGTGATTGGTCGATATGTTTTTGCTTACACTCTCAACATTTCCACGTTACTGACACCAAAGACACTCTTGGAAACCCTGTCAGTCATCTAGAAGGCCTTTTAAACATTATAATAAGAGAGAAGGCTGTTTTCTTTAAATAAACTGCATAGGTCACACACACACACACCCACCCAATCCACCCACCCACAAACACACTAACACCTTCAACTACACACACACACACACACACACCACAAACTCCATCCAAACACCGTAAAAACACACTAAACACCACACACCATTGCAGAGAAGACGATGGTGGCGACAACACCACCAACAACACCAACACCACCAGCAGCACCAGTGGGAGAATGGACGCCTGGCTGCTGTGGGTGTATGGGGTGGTGTTGAAGAGGCTGGATTTGACACAGCAGGCCGTAGAGGTGTTGAGTGAGGCAGTTCACTTGGAGCCACTTCACTGGGGGGCCTGGCTGGAGCTGGCCGCCCTCATCACCGACCGGGAGATGGTATGTGGGAGATAGGGAGCTGTGGGAGAGGCTGAAGGAGATTAGGTTGAGGAGGAGAGATGTAGGTGAAGGAAGAGGAGGAGGAGGAGGAGGAGGAGGAGATGAAGAGACTTGTAGGTGAAGGAAAAGGAAGAATTGGTGAGGAGGAGGAGGAAGAGAGATAAGGAGAGATGTAGGTGAAGGAAAAGGAGGAGGTGAAGGAGGAAGAGGAAGACTGGGAGATGCATAGAAGGAGGAGGAGGAGATATTGAAAGGTAGAGGTAAAAGAAGAGAAGAAGAACTGGGAGGTGTAGAGGAGGAGGAATTGGAAAGGTGAGGTAAATGAGGAGGAGGAAGACTGGAAGGTGGTGTGTGGGAGGAGAAGGAGGAGAAGCGGTGAGGTGTTAAGATGAAGGAGAGGAGGAGGAAGAGGAGAGATAGGGAGGTATAGGTGGAAATGGAGAAGGAGGAGGAGGAGTCAGTCAGTCAGTCAGTCAATCAGTTATCTAGTCACTGCCCCCCTTATAAGAGAGAGAGAGAGAGAGAGAGAGAGAAAAAAAAGAAATTCTCCATCGATCTTTTAGTGAACTGGCATTTTAAGTGGTCCTTTTTTTTTTTTTTTTTTTTTTTTTTTTCTGTTTGTTAATTTCCCTCTTCCATAAAGAAATAAAAATAAAAGATAGTGTGTGTGTGTGTGTGGGGGTGTAATGATAAAAAAGAAGTTACAACAAAAAATCAATATTAAATCAAAACATACAAAGCATACATAGGTGAGAGAGAGAGAGAGATTTTTATATTTGTTGTTGCTCTTTTGCATAAAAAATAAATAGATAAATAAAATAGAAATAGTAATAGTGACCTCACCATTCACAGCTCAGCACACTAAAAAAAAAAATAAAAGATAAAAAGAATAAATAAATCGAAATAAATAAATAAAAATGAATAAATAGATAAATAAAATAAAGCTAATAATAGTGACCTGAACCCCCACAGCTCGGCACACTGAAGCTGCCGGACCACTGGATGCGCCGTCTGTTCCTGGCCCACACCTACCTGGAGCTGCAGCTGAACGACGAGGCGCTGGAGATTTACACCAGTCTGCAGAACGCTGGGCTACACCACTCCACCTACATCATGGCCCAGGTCGCCATCACACACCACAACCAGAGGGGTGAGGGGTGTGGTGTGTGGTGTCTGGTGGGGTGTTGGTGAGCGATGGGGTGTGTGTGTGTGTGGGATGGTGTGTGTGTGTGTGTGTGTGTGTGTGTGTGTGGTGGGGTGTTGGTGGTAAGGGTGTGGTGTGTTTTGGGGATGTGTGTGTGTGTGTGTGTGTGTGTGTGTGTGTGTGTGTGTGTGTGTATGCGCGCATGTAACAATAACAAAAAATAAAAGTTACAACAAAAATCAATATTAACTAAATACATAAAGCATACATGTGTGAGAGAGAAAAAAAAGAGAGAGAGAGAGAGAGAGAGAGCACACATGAGAATAAGAAAGAAGAAAACAGAACACAATTACACCTTCATCTAAGTACATATACCTCCACTAACCCCCCTTCAGACGTGGACCAGGCAGTGACAATCTTCAAGGAGCTGGAGGCGGTGGACCCCTTCCGCCTCGACAACTTAGACACTTACTCCAACTTGCTGTATGTGAAGGAGATGCGGGTGGAGCTGTCCCATCTGGCCCATCGCATCGTGCAGGTGGACAAGTACCGCGTGGAGACTTGCTGTGTTATTGGTGAGAGGCGGAGAGAGAGAGAGGGGGAGAGGTGTGGGTGAGGAAGGGGAGAGAGTAAAGTGGGAAAGGGTTGTGTTGTAATGCTAAGGGAGGAAGAATGAGGGAGAGGTGTGTTGTGAGAGAGAGAGAGAGAGAGAGTGAGTGAGTGTAGTGATATGATGCTGAAGAGTGAGAGTGGAAGGGCTGCTGTGAGGTGTTGCCTTCTACACATTAATATATTATCATCTACATATTCACCACTCATCATCCTCTCCCTCATTCACCTGTCATCTCCTTCCTCATTTGCCTGTCATCTTCTTCATTCACCTATCATATCTCTCCTTCACCTCTCATCATCACATTCATCTCTTTATTCCCTCCTCCACATTCACCTCTCATCTCCTCCACATTCACTTGTCACCACCTCCTTCTTTCACATACATCTCATTCACCCATCATCTCCTCCTGCACCTCTTTCCTCCTCCCTTTTTCACCTCTCTGTAGTGTTTTGGTTGTTTTGAGTGTTTTTTGTAGTGTTTTTGTGGTGTTTTGAGTGTTTTTGTGGTGTTTTGAGTGTTTTTGTGGTGTTTTTGTGATGTTTTGAGTGTTTTTGTGGTGTTTTTGTGGTGTTTTGAGTGTTTTTTGTGGTGTTTTGAGTGTTTTTGTGATGATTTGAGTGTTTTGTGGTGTTTTGAGTGTTTTTGTGGTGTTGAGTGTTTTTGTGGTATTTTGAGTGTTTTTGTGGTATTTTGAGTGTTATTGTGGTGTTTTTGTGGTATTTTGAGTGTTTTTGTAGTGTTTTAAGTGTCCCTCTTTCACATCACACCTCATTCATTCACCTATCATCTCCTCCTTCACCTTTTACCATATCCCTCCTTCACCAGTCACCTCCTCTCCTTCAGGCAACTACTACAGCCTGCGTTCCCAGCATGAGAAGGCGGTGCAGTACTTCCAGCGGGCCCTGCGTCTCAACCCTCACTACCTCGCTGCCTGGACTCTCATGGGACACGAATACATGGAGATGAAAAACTCTAATGCTGCCATCCAGTGCTACAGACAGGCCATTGGTGGGTGTCTGTGTGTGTGTGTGTGTGTGTGTGTGTGTGTGTGTGTTTTGATTCTCTTTGAAATGTTCTCTTATCTCTTCATTTTTCCTCCATCTATTTGTCTTTCTTGTTTTTTTTTTTTTTGTGTCTTTGCTTGTACATTGAAAAGTTTAAGTATTTTTTTCTTCTGATTCTCTCTAACATTTCTGTCTCTTTTTTTTTTTCTCTCTTTTTTGTGTGTCTATTTTGTGTGCCTTTGCTTTTATCATTTTTCCTTTCTTTTTGTCTTTGTGTGTTTGTTTTTATCATTTTTCCATTCTTTTTGTCTTTCTGTTAGTGTCTTTGCTTTGATTGAAAAGTGTGTGTGTGTGTGTGTTTTTTTTTTTTTTTTTCTGATTCTCACTAACATCATCTTTATCTAAATTTTTCCTGTCTTATTTTCTCTTTGGATTTGAATAGTTTTGCTTTTTTTAGAATGAGGAGTGTGTGTGTTTTTCTGATTCTCTTTAATATTATCTTTATCATTATTATTTTTTTCTTTCTGAATCTGCAATTTTTTTTCCTGGTACATTATTTCCCCTCTCTCTCTCTCTCTCTCTCTCTCTCTCTCTCTCTCTCTCTCTCTCTCTCTCTCTCTCTCTCTCTCTCTGACAATTTCTTTTTCCATTGCATTGTTTCCTTCGGCCACAAGAGGTGAACCGGAGGGACTACCGGGCGTGGTATGGGCTGGGCCAGACCTATGAGATCCTGAAGCTGCCGGCCTACTGCCTCTACTACTTCAAACAGGTGAGCAGCAGCAGCACGTCTGGTGTTTGTGTTGTGTTGCTTCAGATATTTCCTTACAGTATAATGTTAGTTTTCCAGTGGCCCCTTTGCAGTGTTGTAAGGAATCAAATGTTTTTCTTTCTCATTCATTTGTTTGCTGTATACATTTACCAATTAGTCTATTATACAAAGCCAGTTTCTGCATTCCATCACCACACAGCATACAGCATACCACAGCCAACCTTCACAGCACAATACTGACTCACCACCACACAACAAATACTTAGGCAGGTGTTAGTTACACTGTGGACCACCGCTGTATGCAGCATTGCTGATGGTAATATTGCACATAAACCAATGAGAGGCATCACACTACTGACTGCTGCACAGTATACTGCAACAGCACTGCCATGTCATGCTGATTGTAAGGGGAAAACACACACACAGTTCTATGGCCGGTGTCACACCCTGTGGCGTCGCTGCTGCGGTGCTCCCCTGGTACCACTTGGGTTTACACATTGTTTGACGTGGATTTATTTATCCAGTGCATGAATGCAAGGCCAGTGCTTTGGGGAAAAAGTGCAAAAGAATGTTCTGATAAATAATGTAAAGAGAAATCATGGGTTGATATTGTTGCTTGCTTGGCTGTGATGTGTGACATGATGCAGGCCCTGTGGTGCTGCCACATACGGACACACCACAATGCCTACACCACATACTGTCACACTGCCCTTAGGAACTTCGATTATTAACACACAAGAATTATAGAGAACCAATTTCTCATCACCACCACATAACAGATTACATCCACCCTTCCACCACCATAGAGACAGCCAACACACCACATCCACCCTTCCACAATACAATACAGGCACAGTTCACCACATAACAGTTAGGTACGTCCCATTCCTCTCCTGTCGTTAGGTACATCCCATTCCTCTCCCATCCCTCCCTTCCTCCACAGGCCCAGAAGCTTCGCCCGAATGACTCCCGCATGCTGGTGGCCCTTGGGGAGAGCTACGAGAAGCTGGAGAAGACTGAGGAGGCCAAGAAGTGTTTCCTGAAGGCACACAGTGTTGGGGACATTGAAGGAATTGCTCTGCTCAGGCTGGCTAAGTAAGTGCGTGTGTGTGTGTGTAGGTAGTGGTGGTGCAAGACTCATTTTAGTCAGTTGTTAGTTAGTTTCCTTTCCCACCCCCTCTCTCTCTCTCTGTTTGTTAGGTAATGGAAGGAGGAAGGAATATAATTTAACATTTTCTTATTCTAGTCATTAGTTTGGTGGTGGTGGTGGTGGAGGAGGAGGGGAAATAACTTGATAAATGTTTCTTATAAATGTTTCCTTCCTTATTCTAGTTTTGTGTCAGGAAGGAGAGAAATATTGAAGTCTCCTTATTTCTTTTCTTCCAATGTTTCCTTCTTTTGTTAAAATTTTGTGTTTTTTGGGGGGGAAATCCAGTCAGTTTTTTCCCTTCCCTATGTTAGGTATTAGAAAGAAAGTCTTGTTGAAAAGATTGTCTTTTAATGTATAAACACCTTCATTCTTTCTTGTCTCCTCTTCTTTCTTCTGTCATTCTCTTTGCTCTGTCCTGCCCTCTTCTTTTTTTCTCTCTTCTCTGTCAGCCTTCTCTCTCCTGGCTCTCCCTTCTGCTCTTTTGTCGTTCTTTCCATCTTCTTTGTCAACCTTTTTCCCAGCTGGCTTTCCGTTCTACCCTCCCATCTTTTCTCTCCCTTCTCTTCTGCCCTCTTCTTTCTTCTCTCTTCTCTTCCTCTCTCTCTGCCAGACCTGTAAACAAAAGCTTGGTGTCACTGGCAGGTTGTACAGCCGGCTAACAGAGGCTGACCGTGCCGCCGTGCTGTATGAACGCTACCTGCAGGAGACAGAGGAGGTGGGGCCCAATGAAGACCGGGGCCAGGCTTACAACTTCCTGGCCAGTCACTGTCTGCAGAAGGGCATGCTTGATTTGGCCTATGAATATGCACAGAAATGCACTCTTTTCCATGAGGTGTGTGTGTGTGTTTGTGTGACTAATGTTACTTGCTATTTGTATGTCTGTGTTTAGGAGGAGACTGTGTGTGTGTGTGTAATGTGCCTTGTTTTCCCCAGACACGCGAGGCCAGCAAGACAATGCTGAGGGAAATAGCCAACAGACGACAGCACTCGGACCAGAACCCAGTAAGTGACAGGGGTGGTGGTGGTGGCTGGATACAAATGAGGGGCTGTGGGGCCCGTCAACATACTGAGAGAGAGAGAGAGAGAGAGAAAGAACACCTTTACACTACATTTCCATCATGTACACCATACAATGCACCACTCAAAGGCTATATACTCTTCTGCCTTCTAGAAACCTGTTAAAACCATGAAATATACCATGAAATATTCCATCTACATATCAAACACACACACACTAAAACCTCATTCATCATACTCTTTCACTCCCAAGTTACTCCTACTTTTTGATGAGTTTACCGTCTCTCTACACTGGTTTCTGTTTGACTTTTGTGTTCCTGCGTTTGTCATAATTTTGACTTGTAACAGTTAGATCAGGTACTTAAATCTTCATATTAATCATCTTTTGTTCTGCCAAAGTAACCATTAAGACTTGTAACTTCTGCACTGCTAACCCACATTTGTCATGATTTTTACTTTTGAATATTAGATAGGGGAGTGTACCTATAATATCCATAATAATCATTTCAATCCCTGCCTTGGTAATCATTAAGACTCATAACCTCTATTCAAAGCTGTGAAGTTACTCCCTATCTTCACATTTTTACTACTTTGTCACTCCTATCCTAACCACATTCTTACTCCACTTTTTTATATGTTGATGAGAGTTGACCGTCTCTACACTGGTTTCTATTTGACTGTCATGTTCTCCACAGCAGGATGACTGTGGCAGTGTGCTGGTGAACAGAGTGCGGCCCAGACACCTCACCAATGACCGTTCCAGCAACAGCAGACTGCCGCCCCTCTCCCTCACCTACACACCCTAGCACACCTGCCCACCCCCATCCACTCACCCCTCCGCCACCCCATCACTAAGCTAATTCATCCATCTCATTACCTATATCCATTTCTACCCTCACATACTTCGACTCACCCATTTCTCTCCCACTTACTGTAACCCTGTTGATTCTGTACACTTTTCCCTTACCCCCCCCCACACACACTTTATCCTGCCCTGCATATACTCATACAGCAATCCACCCTACATTTTTCTCATTCTATCTGCCATTCTTCCTTTTTTTTTTCAACCTTTCATGACTTACTCTAATTTTTTCATAGTTTTTTAATCTTCAATTTTTGTTGTGGTGTGGTATCCTTCTGTGGCCATCATCACCCATTGCTGGCTGTCTCTTCCACCAACGCTGTCCCTGGTGCAGCTAACGGTAACAGCAGTGCCACTCACCCCTCATAGGTCAGGGTCATTCAGTTCCCCCGTGAAGGGTGTGAGGGGAGGTGCCACCAGCCAGCAGCTTCACACATTCCATTCTTGCTGCCTGGTGAGATGCTTGGTGACTTGATCCTGGCCCAGTGCCCAGTGCTCACTACGCACTAACTAAAGTAACTGTTTGGTGAAAGTGTCCACATGGCTTGGTCACGCTGCCTCTGTGCCCAAGACAGCCTTGGCCACACAATTCTGAATGCAAGACACAGTTCAGTGTGTGCTCGTCTTGCAACATTTGCCGGCCTCCACCACCAAGCCCTCAGTGTGGTGTGTGGTGCATACCAAGTCACCGCAGGGACATTTGCTGCATCTGGGAAGAGCCACACAATGGTTGGTGGGCAGCAGCAGCAGCAGCCTTGTGGTGAAGATTGTATTACTGTACTTATAACACTTCCTGGTACATCTTCAGTCTTCATATTGTGATGCTCCCACCACAGTACTCACTCTTCCACGCCACTTTGACACACGTGCAATGTTATCCAGTGAAAGGAGGCCATTCCTGTTCTCCTGTGCTGAGAGACAGACAGACAGACACAGACACACACCTGGTGAGGGAATAACTGTTTATTAGCAAATGTGTGTGTGTGAAGGACCATTCATTTCACTTTCCTCTCAACTCAACAACTCATCCACACACACACACACACACTCAATACTCTCTACTCCCAGTACTATTCCTGTGTCCATAATCTCACCCATATCACTCGTCACCACGACAGTGGTGGTGGGGCAAGCTTCACTCAGCCTGGCATGGTGTGTGTGATCAGCCCCTCAATGGATCAAAGGATTCATTGGTGCTGTGAAAGACTGTTAAGTATATTTTTACACTTAAACCAATAATTCCCTTTGTAAATTATGTATAAATATGATACCCAGGTTGATGTACTACTGTAATTGTGTGCATTATTTGTGTGTGGTGCCAGTGACTGTTGGAACATACTACTTGTGATATACTTGTATCTTGTCATTGTAACCTGCACCCTTTGGCCCTCTTACTTCGAGATCCATGAAATCAGATGTAAAGAATAGAGTAAGGAGGAAAGAAGGGAATAACTGAGAAAGAATGTGATAACTTAGTAAGGATGGAAAACAGTGGATAATGATGAAATAAGTCACTGAGTAAGGATGAGAAAAAAAATAGAGGAATCACTGACTAAGGATGAAAGAACTGAGTAAGTATGAGAGTCTGTGAGGAAGGATGAAAAGAATGGAATAGTCAGTCATTGAGCAAGAGTGAAAGGAATAAATAATAGACAAGTAAATCTACAAATACTAACGAACTACTAAGACACCAGCATTAGGACCCTTAGCATTAGGACCCTTAGTGAAAAATCAAAACCCATCAGTAATACTTTAAACATTTATTAAGTAGCCAGGATCCATCGCTCGGCCAACACCTGCCTTCTGTGGTGCCTCGCTGCGATAAACGGAACACGAGCATATCCTTTCACATAGCAAGGGCAGAGCAGCAAGGCACCAGCAAGTGGCAGTGTTGACTCCCTCCAGGTATGTCTAGCAGTGCAGTCTGGCCCATTATTTATTTCTAGGCCAGACTCTACGGCCAGCCAGCACCAGAGAACGGAGACTCTCGCAGCGCACTCAAAACAAATACCAAGTGCTCTGTGGGTGTCTGCGCTCTCTGTCTCTCTCTACCGTCAACTTAAACGATAAAACATAAAGAGACGCAAGCCACACTTCTCTCGGCTTGGCTCGGAAAACTGGCTACCCTCAAAATGTTCCATGATCTGAATGAAGTGGATCTGCCTACTTGACTGACTAACAGGACAAGGATAACAGTCTATACTACAAACATGATACTTGAAAAAGAGATTCCTTGTCACATTTGCTTTTATCATTTAGAAATGCCCACAGAACACTCACAGCAATGGCTTCCTAATAATAAAAAGGATCTACACGCACCGTAATTTTTTTTTAGTATTCTCCTTATATACTTTGTACGTATGGACAATAAACAGTCATTGTATTCATCAGCCGATCACCACAGCCTTCATCTAGTTCAGTTTAACACAGTCTGCCTTATGCGCTACAGTATTGCCCCTAAGCACCAATGTCAAAAATATAAGGAAACTGTGGTGCCGTGTGTGTTCTGTGGCAGTGTGGACATCACCACATTCTCTCACACCAGTACTAAGACAACAATTGTGTTTTTTTATTTATATTTCTTAGTTCCCTACCAATTGTCCCAATCACCGAACCCTACAATGTGATATACTGTTTCTTGATCTCTTGCTCATTCACTCATCAATCACCACACACACACACATCGATGAACTATTCACTCACTAGCTCAAACTCCACACATTTAATACATTGATCTCATAAACATACACACTCACAATCAATTATCTTCTCTAACTTGCACTTCTTTCTAATCAACTACACTATTTTCTCTCACTCATTCATTCAGAAAAAATCTGTAAAATAACCCCCATATTATTCTTTCACTTTCACCACTCCCTCACTAGAGAACAATCTCTCTAATTTACACACCTCTAAATGCAACTACAAACTAATCATTTTCTCTCCCTCTCTCACACACAAACTCACTTTCTACCTCTCTATTGCAGTTCTAACAATCACACCACCTACTTCTCTCTCAATCAGGCCGAGGGTCTTGGGACACACACACACACACTACAAGGTCAAGGCAAGGCTACAAATGTCTAAGTAACAACCTACACACTACTATTGTTGCATTGAACCACATCCTGAAGTGTTACATGAAGGAAATCAGACTTCACCTCAATACATTTCTCAAACTAATGATTGATAAGAAAGTATAAAACATTTTTTCCCATTGTCACTTCATTTTTGCTGCTTTTTTTATGGTTTTCTTTTATTCTTTTTATTTTTTGTTACATTGATGAAGTCCAGCTCTCATCAATGGTGATTTTGTAAGGCTTCTACTCCATTTACTGGTGTGTGGATGGCTTGATTGTGGTGGTGGTGTGGTGTCTGTGTCCTGGTGTGTGGATGGGCTTTGATTATGGTAAGTGGTGGTGTGTGTGTGTGTGTGTGTGTGTGTGTGTGTGTGTGTGTGTGTGTGTGTGTGTGTGTGTGTGTGTGTGTGTGTGTGTGTGTGTGTGGATGGCTTTGTTTGTGGTGTGGTGGTGTGTAGTGGCCGGTGATGGCAACACTTTTCCATCTAAGGTGACGGAAACTTGACACCATCACCACCTGTGTATACCTGTGGAGATACACTACCTAGCCTGTGTATGTGTGTGTGAACTTGTCTGAAGGGGACGTATGTATGTGCATGTGTATGTGTGTCAACGGCAGGTGTATCTGTTTCAATAGGTCTGTATAGGTGCCAAACAGTCCCTAACTCAAGTACCTATGGCTAAAAACCCCTATTTATCCTCCCTATCATCACTACAAACAAACAGGGCAGCTCTCTCTCCAGTTACCTCACCTCTTCCCCTCACCACTCCACTTCTGAACCTTCCCTTACAATATTTCTTACCCCAGTGTGTCCTTTCTCTACTCACCACCTTGCATCACCCCTCTGTCCCCTCACCCCCTGTATCTCATGGAACTAGCTGCTCTGTTTAACTCAATCACTACCAAGAGCTCTTGCTTTTATGTTCACCTACACTCACTCTTGTATTCCTTGCTAGTACTGAAAATTCCTGTCTTGTATTTCTCATTCATTACTTCTCTTCCTTTTCTCCATCATTGCTCCCTTTTCTCAACTCATATATTTCTGTATCCACACTCACCTACTAAGACCTCGTGTGTGTGTGTGTGTGTTCACAATCAAGCACTGGTACTGGTCAGTGGTCACATCTAATAATGACTGAATTGGTAACACTGCACAAGTATCAGCCTGTCTCATGTGGCGGCCCTGGAGCCTCACAACTCAAGACGTCAACACTAACTAACTAACTAACATTATGCGTGCGAATGGCAAAGTAAAGATTGGTTTTGTCATTAATCAACAAAAAGTCACAAGTCGTTATTCTTTTTTTCTCCTCCTCCTCCTCCTCTAGCTTTCTTCTTATTCATTCTTCTGCTCCTTTCTCCTTGCCTCATTACTCCTCTTCCTTCTAAATCAACCTTACTTATCACTCCATCTCCTTACACATGTTATTTCTCTTCCTCCTCCTTCTTTAATCATATCTCTTTATCACCACCCCTCCTCCTCCTACAAAGTCATATCTCATCACCACCCCTCCTCCTCCTCCTCCTCCAGAGTACAACCTTACCCCTCAACAACCACCAACACCTACAAAACAGTGCAATACTCCCATCATGCATTATCATCATCAAATACAACCATGGCACTCAGTACAACCCTCTATTTAGTGCTAGTAAAGGTGGTGATAGTAGTAGTAGTAGTAGTAGTAGTAGTAGTGATGGTGGTGCAGAGGAGGTAAGCCAAGTTTCCTTCACCAGTTTAGAGGAAGTACTGGTCAAAATTGTTGGGGTAGTAGTTGACAAAGCCCTTATCCTGTGACTTCTTCAGGGGCAGGCCGGTCTTCTGGCAGTAGTCCTCCCACCCGCCTGTGTAGTGCCTTGATCTGCAGGAGGAGGAGGAGGAGGTGGTGAGGTAATGTTGGTGGTGGGTGATTGAATGAAGTAGAGGAGGAGGGTAATTAAGTGAAGTAAATGAGGAGGATAAAGTAAAGGAGAAGGACATGGTGAATTATCCACAGAGGAGGTGGTGGTGGTGATAAAATGAAGAGAATGATAGTGTTTCTCTTGGTTTTCCTTAATTATTTATTATTTTTTTTAGAATTAGCAAAGTAGAACAGGAAAGATGAAGAAAAACCCACTACAAGAAAGAGCTATTAAGTCAGTCAGTCAGTCTCTCTCTCTTGAAAACCTTTAACTATACTGCAGAAAATAAAAGGTAAAAACGAAAAATGGGGCAAAAATAATGAATAAGCCAACTAACTAATGCCATAACGAAGAAAATGGAATAAGAATGAAAAACCACTACGCACACACAAGCCACCAGCACCGCCTCACCTCTTGTAGCCCAGCCTGTGTGCTATCTCCACGGCAGTACTGGAGGCGTTGGGGCCGCGGGCGTAGAAGACAAGGTTCCGGTCCTGCAAATCTGGCTTCTCGATGTTGAACTCCCTGATCCAGTCCTCCTGTGACAGCTGCAGCGCCACCTTGATCTTGCACACTGGAATAAACACAAGCCGGGTCAAGAAAAGGCTGGGAAAGTAGGGTTTGTTGGGAAGGTGCATCTTAAAAGGTCAGTATTCAGAAACGCTATTTTTCAAGGCCACAAAACATGAATTTCGGGGTTTTCAAAAGTGTTTCTCTAGTTCATATGTAGAAATCTTAGTCACTCTGCCTCTACAACCGTAAACAACTGTTGTTTTTCAAGGCTACACACATGATTACCGGGGTTTCTCCAGATTAATAATGTAGAACTGTTGTTACTCTACAACCGTAAACAATTGCTTAAAAACGCTCCTCTCTCTCACTACAACTATTTTTCAAAGGCCACAGAAATGATAAGCGGGGTTCTCAAGAGTTTCTCCAGTTTATAATGTAGAAATGTCACTCTTATTCTAGAACCGTAAAAAAAAAAAAAAAAAAAAAAAAAAAAAAAACTGTATAGAAAAGCTAAATAAACTTTGTGATGGCCTACCTAGTCTTGCCCTTACTCCTTATCTCTCCATTTTTACACGTTACTTCTCTCCACAAATCACTCTCATTACTTTTATTAATTTTTCATCTTTCCTTTTACAATTCATTCTCAAAACGCAAGGAAAATATTGAGAACCATAAATTTCTTCGTTTAATCTGTGTGTGTGTGTGTGTCATCGGCCTTGCCCCCAGAGTACCGCCGCCAAGTGAGCCATTTGGCGGGCGTGGTTGAGAGATAACACCATCCACAGACCTCCAGGCGGCCCCCAGCACAGAGATAGTGAGGTGGTGACAGGGACGAGATGAGGCAAGGACGGCAGGAGGAGGAGGAAGGACAACCAGCTGATGCAATATACGTACATGAATACTAAGAAGTGAGAATTATTAGAATAGAATAAAATAGAGGAGGAGTAATAGAAGAGGAAGAGGAGTAGTAGTAGTAATAGAACAAGAGGAGGAGGAGGAGGAGTAATAGAAGAACAAGAGGAAGAGGAAGAAGAACAAGAACAAAAGCAAGAAGAAAATCAACAACAACGATAACGACGATGAAGAGGAGGAGGAGGAGAGAGTTGAAAAAGAGAAACCAGAAGGAAGATCACACAATATTAGTAAGAATATTAAGAAATGGTCAGTAAAAAGAGAAGAAAAAACAAAGGAAGAAAGAAAGAATGAAGAAAACAACAAACAACATGAAGAAGAAACCAGAGAGAGAGAGAGAGAGAGAGAGAGAGAGAGAGAGAGAGAGAGAGAGAGAGAGAGAGAGAGAGAGAGAGAAGATAGGAAAACACGAAAATAAATAAAAAACAGAAAGAAAGAACTGAAGGAATGAAGGAAGACTTACAAGGAGAAAAAAGTGTTGAGAGGCGTCTGTTGAAACACTTAGCCACACAGAGAGACAGAGGAGACAAAGATAAGAGGTAGATAGACAAAACAAAGAGAAAGAGAAACAGCGAGGGATCAAAGCACTAAGGAACGCCAAGGAGACTAGGAGAATTGTTGACCCCAGAGAGAGAGAGAGAGAGAGAGAGAGAGAGAGAGAGAGAGAGAGGCCTCCCCAAATCTGGTAAGTGATACGCCCAAACTGGTAAGAACCGGACTTGGCTGACTGCCTGGCGCCGAGAGAGAGAGAGAGAGAGAGAGAGAGAGAGAGAGAGAGAGAGAGAGAGAGAGAGAGAGACCATACAGTAGTACTATTAGTAGCAAAGTGGTGGTGGTGGTAGCAGTAGCAAAGTAGTAGTAGTAGTAGTAGTAGCAGCAGCAAAGTAGTAGTAGTAGTAGTAGTTAATGGGGCAAGGTAGCAACAGGCGTACAGTACACACACACACACACACACACACACACAAAGAAGGTTACAGTGGCGCCAGTCAGTCGCGGAGGAAAGTTAGGAGCACCAAATGGCGGTGGTTGTAAAAATGGCTAGGTTATATAACTTGTACGGGCTTGTCTCTCTCTCTCTCTCTCTCTCTCTCGTTATAATAGTGTGTATAGGCAAGATATAATTAATCAAACAAAATAACCTGTGGCAAAATAAGAACGTTATATTTATTCGTATCAAACAAAATATAAATAAATAAATGAACAAATAAATAAAATAACGTGGGATGAACCAATTTTTAGTCATGAAAAACGTGCACAAACTTTTAAATTATCGTACTTCAAGGTTACGCTCCGCCATGCCGTACCCTGTCAACCCGCCCTCCTGCCTGCCTGCCCTTGCCAAGCTTCCCTACCTCCACTTACCTCCTCCTCCTCCTCTACCTCTATTTCTCATCTCTTCCTCCTCCTCTTTCTACTCTCATCATCATCATCCTCCTCCTCCTCCTCCTCCTCTCTCATCATCTCTTCTTAATGTCTCTTTCCCTTCCTTTTCTCCATTCCTCCTCCTCCTCCAATCTCCTCTTCTTCTTCCTTTCTCCTCCTCCTATCATCATCTCTTCTTTCTTTCTCCATTTCTACACATCTTTCTCTACCTTTTCTCTCTTTTCTACTAGTTATCTCTCTCTCTCTCTCTCTCTCTCTCTCTCTCTCTCTCTCTCATTAGCCATCCCTCCTCCTCTCCACCTAATCTCACTCACTCTCTCCTTCATTCCTAAGCTTTATCTCTCCTTTCCATCTCTCCTCTCATGTCTCTCTCTCTCTCTCTCTCTCTCTCTCTCTCTCTCTCTCTCTCTCAAGGCGGAAGTCACAGCAATACATAATCTAATAGGCTTATGTCTTCGTCTCGCCTCGTTTTTGTGGCCTTAATCTGTGGTATAGGCGGGTTTCTCTCTCTCTCTCTCTCTCTCTCTCTCTCTCTCTCTCTCTCCCTCAAAAGGTTAATGGGTGGTATTACTGACATGAAAAAATTGAGTTAATGAGAGAGAGAGAGAGAGAGAGAGAGAGAGAGAGAGAGAGAGAGAGAGAGAGAGAGAGAGAGAGAGAGAGAGAGAGAGAGAGAGAATATTAGATAACAAAGTGTCGAAATAGAAAGAAAACGGAGAGAAATAATACACGATGAAATAAAGGAGATGGAAAGAATGAAGAGGAATGAAGAGAAGGTAGAGGTGCGAGGGAATGAAAGAAACGAAAGAAGGAAAAGAAAGAAATAGCGAAGGAAAGATAAACACAAATGAAAAAATAAAATAAATAAATAAATAAATACAGACACAGGAAAGGCAAAAAAAAAAAAAAATAAAAACGAAAATAAATAAAAAAAAAGGAAATCTAGACAGAAGGATAAAGAAAAATGAAAATTAAAGAACTAAATAGAAAAAACAGAAATAAGGAAAATAAAAAAAAAAAAAAAAAAAAAAAACATCAAAACAAAGAAAAAGTAAAGAAAAACGAAAAAAAAACAATGAAAAAAAAAAAAAAAAAAAAAAAAAAAAAAAAAAAAAGTCACGAAATATAAACACGACCACAAACACCACCACAACCACAACCAAACGAAGCCACACGCACACACAAACACACCTATGAAAGCCTCCCCACCCCACCACCACCACCACCACCACCACGTCACCTACATCCACGTATCAGTAATGGGATGAGAAAGCAGGACAGGAAGACTCAAGACTTTATGAAGGGCAGAGAGACCGACCTGTGACCTGGCTGTTTGTGTTGAGGTGTGACAGAGAGAGAGAGAGAGAGAGAGAGAGAGAGAGAGAGAGAGAGAGAGAGAGAGAGAGAGAGAGAGAGAGAGAGAGAGAAGAGGAATGGAGGAAAATGGAAAAGATATGAAGGAGAAGATAAGAGAAATAAGGGAAAATAAGAAAAGGAAGGAAAAAAGAGAAGAGAAAATAAAAGAAGAGAGAGAGAGAGAGAGAGAGAGAGAAAGGAGAGAAGAGAAGAGAAGAGGAAAGAGGTGAGGAGATGAGAAGATATCAAGGTGACGAAGAAAGGAAAGGAGAGAAGATAAGATGAAGAGAGAGAGAGAGAGATAAAATTAATGAGGAAAATAGATAAAGAAAAGAAAGGAGATGAGAAAGGAGGTAAATAGGTCGCTTCCTTATCCTATCTATGGACAAGGTTATGTAAACACACACACACACACACACACACACACACACACACACACACACACACACACACACACACACTATGTAGGTTAAGTCACCCAGAACAATAATAGTCTTGAAAGCAGTGCAAAATCTCTCTCTCTCTCTCACACACACACACACACACACTCTTCAACGTGACAGGATATAGAACTCAGGCCACTTACAATTAAAAACTTTCTCCCCCCTCTCTCTCTCCAGTGGGTGTCCTGCCAAACGCGCACATGATCAGCTGACTTGATAAACAAACGGTACATTTTCTTTTGCCTCTAAAAAACACACGTGTATCCCTTCTCTCTCTCTCTCTCTCTCTCTCTCTCTCTCTCTCTTAGTCTTCCTTCTTTCCTTATCTCTTTCTTTCGTCTCCTTAAATTACCTTCCTTTACTCTCTCTCTCTCTCTCTCTCTCTTCCTTCCTTCTCTCCCTCTCTTTCAATGCATAAGGAAATAAATTCTCTCCACTCTTCCCTCTTGTTCCTCCTATTCTTTCCTCCTTCCCTCCATGCTACATTTCTCCCTCAAATTGCCACGAGAGAGAGAGAGAGAGAGAGAGAGAGAGAGAGAGAGAGAGAGAGAGAGAGAGAGAGAGACTGTTGACACGTAGTACTGAAACCGCTTCAGGGGTGTGTGTGTGTGTGTGTGTGTGTGTGTGTGTGTGTGTGTGTGTGTGTGTGTATCTACAAGAGAATGGAGGAGGAGGAGGAGGAATACAAAGGAGGACAAACAGCAACAGACCCTTAGGTCCTTACTAGGCTGTTTGTGAAAACTATCTACTAGAGGAGGAGGAGGACACACACACACTTGACCTTCGCAAACATACACACACACACACACATTAAGGATAACTATTGGAAGAGGTTCAAATATTTCTCTCTCTCTCTCTCTCTATCTCACAAGGGACGAGATGAAAGAAAAAAGAGGAAGAGCGGGGATGGTGGTAACAAAGGAGGAGGAGGAGGAGGAGGAGGAGGAGGAGGAGGAGGAGGAGGAGGAGGAGGAGGAGGAGGAGGAGAGCCATTATGTAATCTCCGTTGCCTAGATACACCTCCTCTCCCTCTCCCTCTCTCCGTCCGTCCGTCTGTCTGTCTGTGTGTCTGTCCTTACATAATACGCCCCTACACCAATTTTGAAGGACAGTAAACAAAGGGGACACGGACACACACACACACACACACACACACAAACCGCCTCCATCTTGAATCCTCCTCCTCCTCTTCGCATTTTTACTATAAACAAAAGAACAAGCAGAGAGAGAGAGAGAGAGAGAGAGAGAGAGAGAGAGGGGGCTGACATGCTTGCAGGCAGGACGAACACAAACACCCACCCACCCTTCCTCCTCTCTCTCTCTGATCAATACAAGCGTACTCAATACCCTCTGAACGAGAGAGAGAGAGAGAGAGAGAGAGAGAGAGAGAGAGAGAGAGAGAGAGAGAGAGCTTTCCTTTGTTGCTACTGCGGAATCTCTCTCTCTCTCTCTGCTTGCACGGTCAATACTTGCGTACCTGGTGACTTATTAAAGAGGAGGAGGAGGAGGAGGAGGAGGAGGAGGAGGAGGAGGAGGAGGAGGAGGATGTGATAGGGAACGGTGAGATGCAGTAAAGTGGTGTATGCGTGCGTGTGCGTGTGTGTGAAGCTTGGTAGTAGCAGTAGTGGTATTGATGATGATGATGATGATGATGGATACTACTACTACTACTACTACCACCACTGCACTTCAAAACAGATCATTTCAGTCTGGCACCTTTCCAAACAAACTCAGAAAAGGGAACAATAACTCTACGTTCTTTTATATCATGTTTCGCTTACACTGGTGGTGGTAGTAGTAGTAGTAGTAGTAGTAGTAGTAGTAGTAGTAGTAGTAGTAGTGGTGGTGGTGGTGGTGGTGGTGGTGGTGTCAAAAGGCAGGTGTTTTATGCAGCTTTCCACACCTGTATAATAAGGTGTGTGTGTGTGTGTGTGTGTGTGTGTGTGTGTGTGTGTGTGTGTGTGTGTGTGTGTGTGTGTTGGCTGCTGAGATGAGGATGGATGGGAAGGAAGGAAGGAAGGAAATATGGAAGAAGGAAGATTAATAATGAAATGAATGAATGAATGAATGAATGAATGAATGAAGGAAGGAAGGGGAGGAAAGCGAAAGGAAGAAATGATGGATGGAAAAAAGAGCAGACAAAAAAAAAAATGGATGAAAAGGAAGATTAAGAATGAATGAAGGAATAAAGAAAGAGGAAGAAAGTAAGAATGAATGAAGGAAGGAAACAAGGAGACATAATGACCTTCCCTCCTTACCAGACCATTTCCTCGACCATACCATGACCTTGCATCGGTAAAAAGGTCAGAAAGGTGTGGCAGGTAACCTTTACTCAACCCTTTCCTCCTCCCTCTACTTATTCCCTTTACCTATCACTTTCTCCTCTCTCCATCTTCCCTTTACCCATTTACCCTTTACCCATTCTCTCTCTCTCTCTCTCTCACCCATCCACTGATAACAGGTCACCCTTTATATAATCTTTTATCTCCCTGCATTCCCATTCTCTTACCTAATATGGTGTGGTGTCATTTTCTTTCTCTTTTTCTTTTATTCACAACAACAACAATAATAATAATAACTACAACTACTATTACTATTATCAAAACCTTTTCCTCCTCCTCCTCCTCCTCTCTTCTTCTTCTTCCTCCTCCTCCCTCCTGCAAGCAAGCCAGTCATGCACCACCACCACCACCACCTAACCCCCCAAACACAATTTCTCCCGTCACCCTCCCCAACACACACGCATGCGCACCAACCTATCCCCCGTTCCTCCTTTCCCTATTCCCCCCACACCCACCCTAACACCCACTCCCCCTCCCCCTCTCTCTCTCTCTCACACACACACACACACATCCCCCATCCTCCCTTTCCCCGACCCACAACGCAGCTTCCAACGTACCCAATTCGTACCTTACACGTGGAGTTAACCCTACCCCCCTCTGCTAACCCAGCTTTGCGCAGCCTGACCGTAAACAACAGTCCTGCAGTGTGGCGAGGGCGTGGCGTGTGGTGGTGGTGGTGGTGGTAATAACAGGTCACTGGCCGATGCATAGAGAGGGTAATAGGAAACAAGGAATAGGGAGAGATGTTTGAGAGTTTAATAGAGTTGGGAGGAGGAATAGAGACGGTGTGTAGGGGAGGGAAGGGAAGGGGAGGGGAGTAGACGAGAGCACAGCAGAGAGGAGAGAAGGAAGGGAGGAAGGGAAAAGAGAAGGAAGAAGGGAAAGGAGAGAGAGAGAGCAAAGAAAATAAAGAGAAGAGAAAAGGAAAGGGGAAGAGAAACAAAGAAAAGAAAGAAAGAAAGAAAGAAAGAAAGAAAAGAAGAGAAAGGGAAGGGAAGGGAAGAGAAGGTAAAATCAGGTAAAATGAAAGAAAGGGAAGAGAAATAGGGCGTGCTAGGAAAATATAACTAAGGAAAGCATAGGTAGGATAAATAAGAAGGAAAATGAGGTTAGGGATAAGAAAAATAGAAAATCTAGAATAAAAAAAATATTAGAGGAAAATAAAGGAAGGAAAAGGAATACCTAAGTTAAAAATAGGAGTAGGAAGAAATGAGGTACGAAGGAACAAAATAAACAGGGAAATGGAAGAAAGAATAATAAATGCAGAATAATAAAGAAAATGGAAAAGTAGATACAGAAATGGAACGAAAAGGGGATAGTGGAGAGATAAAAGAAAGGAGAGAGAGAGAAAGGAAGGAGAGAGATGAGGAAAAGTAAAAATAATGAAAAGGAGGAGGAAGAGAAAGAAGTGAATAAGAGGAGAAAATTATAAAAAGAAGAAAGGAAAGCGGAAGAAGGAAGAATATAGAAGAAAATAAAGAAAGAGAGAGAGAGAGAGAGAGAGAGAGAGAGAGAGAGAGAGAGAGAGAGAGAGAGAGAGAGAGAGAGAGAGAAACCACTAAACAATGCAAACTGATGATGATGATGATGATGGTATTCTGCATGGTGCCAGTACTCTAGGTATGCGTGGTATGGATCTGGTAACAATGCTTCTCTTCGTCATTCTCTCTCTCTCTCTCCTATTTAAATTTCTCTTTCTTTCGTCCTAAGCTTGTGTTGTTCTTAGTGTCTGTTTCCCTTTGTCTTTCTGTATGTCTATATGTTTCACTAACCCCTTCAGTACCATGACGCGTTCCATATTCATTCTGGTGACTATTTGGTGATTTTACACAGCTTCACTAACTCATGTGGGGGATTAAAATAGTGAAGACTTGTAGCCATTAATTTACTACTACTACCACCACCATCACCACCACTACTATTACTACTACTACTACTACTACCGCTATCACCACCACCACTACTAACTACCACTACAACTACTAAACTTTATGAAACATCACTGCTACTACAACTACTATTACTACTACTAAACTTCTGAAACATCACTACTACTACTACTACTACTACTACTACTACTACTACCACCACCACCACCACCACCACTACTACGACTACCAATACTATTAATGTCAGTGACCGGCCAACTTACTCTTTCGCAATACTATTTTTGAGACCCACTTAACTATTTTCCACCGAATGTCAGAGAGAGAGAGAGAGAGAGAGAGAGAGAGAGAGAGAGAGAGAGAGAGAGAGAGAGAGAGAGAGAGAGAGAGAGAGAATGAATCAAGCAATGTACTCTATTTACGAAACCAGAGTACAAATAGCAGTGTACCAAATTTCCGGTGTGTGTGTGTGTGTGTGTGTGTGTGTGTGTGTGTGTGAGTGTGTGAGAGAGAGAGAGAGAGAGAGAGAGAGAGAGACTTTTCAATTCTCAATTACCTGTATTTTATCACTACTACTACTACTACAACTGTGTGTGTGTGTGTGTGTGTGTGTGTGTGTGTGTGTGTGTGTGTGTGTGTGTGTGTGTGTGTGTTTTAACAATTCCTATCTTCTCATTATCTATCACTACTACTACTACTACAACTGTGTGTGTGTGTGTGTGTGTGTGTGTGTGTGTGTGTGTGTGTGTGTGTGTGTGTGTGTAAGCAAACCACTTAATCAGTTTTTTGTTTCTCTCCTTTCTATCACAAAATTATCATGTGTTATCAGCCACTATGTGTGTCAAGTGATACCCCCCCATCTGTGTGTGTGTGTGTGTGTGTGTGTGTGTCCTTGCGTACTAGATAGTGAGCCTTGGCTGAGTCAGAGAGAGAGAGAGAGAGAGAGAGAGAGAGAGAGAGAGAGAGAGAGAGAGAGAGAGAGAGAGAGAGAGAGAGAGAGAGAGAGAGAGAGGTAGTAAAAGTTTTACTATCATTTCATACCATAGGTCATTTACCCTCACACACACACACACACACACAAAAGAGAAGGAGGCGGGGGGAGAAATTAGTGTTATACACGTGTACTGAGAGAGAGAGAGAGAGAGAGAGAGAGAGAGAGAGAGAGAGAGAGAGAGAGAGAGAGCAAGAACACACTCGAGACTTAGTAATATTTATTCTGAGGAGGAGGAGGCGTTATTTCACAAGCAGTAATTCTAGACAATAGTGAAGCAACAAGTAGTAGTAGTAGTAGTAGTAGTAGTAGTAGTAGTAGTAGTCAACCACTCCATTTCCGGTATTCTTACTTATATAACCTCTCTCTCTCTCTCTCTCTCTCTCTCTCTCTCACGTGTTGTCCATATAATTCATCTGGCAAACTTTTTCAAACGGTTTCTTTTTCTCATTATTCCCCTCTTCCCCATTCCCTCCCCCTCCCATCCCCCTTCCTCTCCCCTTCCCCCAGGCTCTTCACCGCCACATTCCCGACACTCCGGCGCCAGACACCCACAAAACGAGAGAGAGAGAGAGAGAGAGAGAATAAAATGAACACAATAATCTCTCTCTCTCTCTCTCTCTCTCGTGACCAATAAAATGTGTTGAGAAGAAGAAGAAGAAGAAGAAGAAGAAGAAGAAGAAGAGGAGGAGGAGGAGGATGAAAAGTACTGTATTTGAGAATAATTTATGAGGAGGAGGAGGAATGGAATAAAAAATAGGGCTATACGTGTGTGTGGAGAGAGAGAGAGAGAGAGAGAGAGAGAGAGAGAGAGAGAGAGAGAGAGAGAGAGAGAGAGAGAGAGAGAAACCTTGGACACCTCTCCCCCCCCAAGATGCGTCACGAATTTGGCTCAGAAATACCGGTACAACTAGTCAACTACCCCTCCCCCCGCCGGTACATTCACTATCATATGACTGGGAGGAGGAGGAGGAGGAGGAGGAGGAGGAGGAGGAGGAGGAGGAGGAGGAGGAGGAGGAGGAGACTGTTATTCTACCTATGTGTACGGTTGAGAGAGAACATTCTAGGTATTTAAAGGCTGTAGATGAGAGAGAGAGAGAGAGAGAGAGAGAGAGAGAGAGAGAGAGAGAGAGAGAGAGAGAGAGACTGCACGGGGACTGGCAACGAAGTGGAACAATTTCTTTTATCATTTTAACCTATTCCTTTTCCTCTTTACATTCGTTCCTGATCTACCTTGCCCTATTTCCCCTCTTACACAAATAAATGAACCCTTCCGTTAGCATTTTAACCTCCCCATACCCAATAAAATAAATAAAATAAAATAAAATAATAAATAAACAAAAACTAAAAACACGAAAAAAAAACAGCATGAAATCCCCCCAAAACACGAAAAACAGCATTAAATTCCCCCCATAACAGCATAAACCCCAAAATCCAGCATTAAACCCAAAAAAAACAGCATTAAATCCCAACACGAAAAAAAACAGCATGAAATCCCCCAAAACACGAAAAACAGCATAAACCCCTCAAAATACAGCATTAAACCCCCCTAAAACACGAAAAAACAGCATTAAACCCCAAAAAACGAAAAAAACAGCATTAAACCCAAAAAAACACGATAAAATAAATAAAATAAAAACTCACGTGGGATATTGAGAGAGCCAGGAATTCCCCCATAGTTCTCCCTCTCCGTTGAATCTCTGACGTCAATAAGCGCGATGTCTCCAGCCACCTGTAGCGCTCTCAGCTCCTCGAAGTCCAGCTCAGTGCGTCTGTTGATCTTGCGGGGCGGCGTAGTGGTGGGCGTGGGCGGCAGGGCGTGGTGGGTGCCGGGGCAGGTGTACTGGGTAGTGGGCGTGGTGGTGCTGGAGTGCGCGATGTGCTGGCAACAGTACCCACACGCTGGAGAGAGAGAGAGTGGTGTTAGAGAGGGTGTTGTTTGAGGGAGAGGAAGGGAAGGAGGGGGAAAGGGTATGTCATGGAAGGAGTAAGGGAGGGAGGGAAGATGATGGGGGAGGGGTTAATTGTTGGGGAGGGGAAGGGAGTAAGGATGGGAGAGATGATGGGGAGGGAGGAAGGGAGAGGTGTTAAGGAGGGAAGGACGGGGAGAGGGGATGTAAGGGTGATAGAGAGGGTGAGGGGAGATGGAAAGAGGGAGAGGGGAGAGGGGGGAGGGAAAAATATCTGATAGGGAGAGGAACAGGAAGAAAGCGAAGGGAAGAGAGAGAGAGAGAGAGAGAGAGAGAGAGAGAGAGAGAGAGAGAGAGAGAGAGAGAGAGAGAGAGAAAACGTACTAGTTGTTAGATAGAGAAGGCTGTTGCGAACTTGTTACGTAGTATGGCTTGTTAAAATTAGCTGTTATTACTGTTATTACTAATTCTAAATGTTATATATGCTCACTCTCCATCTATCTATCTATCTATCTATTCATCTTATCCATCTATCTTTTTATCTATTCATGTACAGTTGTTTCTATTAAAGATTTTACTAATTTGACTTATTTTGTGTTTGTTCTATTAAATTCATTGGTGAGAGAGAGAGAGAGAGAGAGAGAGAGAGAGAGAGAGAGAGAGAGAGAGAGACTGCTACCTCACTAACACAAACTTACTAGCATCTTATTAACCTATCTTCCTGTGCTTCATCCCTGACCCATTTGACTAAATAGGTAAATTGGTAAACACTTCCAGCACACACACACACACACACACACACACACACACACACACACACACACAGACAGACAGACAGGAAGACACACATAAAGGTAAAGAGATAGAAAGACAGACACACTGGAAGGTTACAAACAGATAAACAGCAATGACACTCACTCAGACATACAGACACACACACAGACAGTAGTAGTAGTAGTAGTAGTAGTGATGATAATTCAGGACTACTTCAAATGATTACTTTGCATGATCTCTTATCGTTCAGAAAGGCCACTGATAATACTAGGCAGGGGTTAGTGTCCCTTTTCCCCCCTCCCCCCTTCTCTCTCTCTCTCTCTCTCTCAAGGTCCCAAGTAACATTTGTAGATGCCCTGGGACAGATATAGGCCAGAGAGAGAGAGAGAGAGAGAGAGAGAGAGAGAGAGAGAGAGAGAGAGAGAGAGAGAGAGAGAAATAGGAAAGTAGAAAGGAAAAAATAAACGAGGGAAGATAAAAACAACGAAGAAGGAAGAGGAAGAAGAGGAGGAGGAGGAGGAGGAGGAGGACGAGGAGAGAAAGAGCAAGAGGAAGAAGAATGAACTGATCGATGCCATGACATAACAACGAAGTCCCGCGATGATGCGTGGGAGGGAAGGGAAGGGAAGAGAAAAGAGAGAAGGTGAGGGGAAGAGGATAAGAGGAAAGGAGGAATACAGTATATACGAGAAACAAAAGGGAAAATAAAAACTAACTACAGGAAAGAAATATCAGCCATAGAAAGGAAAAAATAAGAAAAACATAAAAGAAAAAAAGCTCTAGAACACATGAGAAAGGAGAAAAATAAACAAGATAGCAAAAGAAACACAAGGAAAACAATGCGGAAACAAAAAGCTGTATAAAACAAACAGGGAAGAGGGGAAAAACAGTATTTATAGAGAAACAACGATAACAACACGGGATGCTTACTCATTGAAGTCAGGCGGGGTAGTGTGGTAAGAGTCCTCGCAAACGCTTCCATCTTGCCAATTTCCTTCAAAAACTCACAAAAATACTAACGAAATCCAACAAAAATACCGAAAGCTTGTGGATTTACGTAACGAAGTACTTTATCTCTTGTGCGTAACGTTATAACCTCCTCCTGTGTTTCTTTTTACGTTATTTTCACTATATCTTCGAGCTGGTGGTAGTGGTGGTGGTGGTTAAGGGCCGTAGCCCGGTACTGCCTCGGCTGATCCTCTCCTCTCTCAGTCTTCTTCCTATCTGACCTCCCTCGCTCTCTCCTCTCAGTTATATATGCCAGTACTCCCTCTCCCTCTCTCTACCTTCTCCCTATTCTCCCCCCATGCCAGCCTCCCTCCTCTCTTTCTCTCCCTCTCCCTCTCTCCGCGCCGCTCCCTATTCTGCGCGGCACCACACACTCAACTCTCCGGCAGGCAAGCTGGCGCGCAGACACACACACACACACACACACATTTAATTTTCTTGGGTACTCTCTCTCTCTCTCTCTCTGCCGCCATCAAGATCAATAATATTCAAAATGAGAGAGGAATTAAACACGTCACATATACTAAAGTTTACTCTCACTCTCTCTCTCTCTCTCTCTCTCTCTGCCGCCATCAAGATCAATAATATTCAAAATGAGAGAGGAATTAAACACGTCACATATACTATAGTTTACTCTCTCTCTCTCTCTCTCTCTGCCGCCATCAAGATCAATAATATTCAAAATGAGAGAGGAATTAAACACGTCACATATACTATAGTTTACTCTCTCTCTCTCTCTCTCTCTCTCTCTCTCTCTCTCTCTCTCTGCCGCCATCAAGATCAATAATATTCAAAATGAGAGAGGAATTAAACACGTCACCTATACTATAGTTTATTCTCTCTCTCTCTCTCTCTCTCTCTCTCTCTCTCTCTCTCTCTCTCTCTCTGACATCTTAACATATAGTCACGGCCGGCCTAAAGATACGAACCCAGGCACCCGTGTCATCTCTCTCTCTCTCTCTCTCTCTCTCTCTCTCTCTCTCTCTCTCTCTCTGCCGCCATCAAGATTAATAATATTCAAAATGAGAGAGGAATTAAACACGTCACCTATACTATAGTTTATTCTCTCTCTCTCTCTCTCTCTCTCTCTCTCTCTCTCTCTCTCTCTCTCTCTCTGACATCTTAACATATAGTCACGGCCGGCCTAAAGATACGAACCCAGGCACCCGTGTCATCTCTCTCTCTCTCTCTCTCTCTCTCTCTCTCTCTCTCTCTCTCTCTGCCGCCATCAAGATTAATAATATTCAAAATGAGAGAGGAATTAAACACGTCACCTATACTATAGTTTACTTTCTCTCTCTCTCTCTCTGACATCTTATCATAGTCACGGCCGGTCTAAGATACGAACCCACACACCCGTCATTCTCTGTTTTGTTTGTTTGTTTGTTTGTTTGTTTGATCTGCTGCAGTCTCTGACGAGACGGAACGAGCTCAGAGCTCATTATTTCCGATCTTGGGATAGGCCTGAGACCAGGCACACACCACACACCGGGACAACAAGGTCACAACTCCTCGATTTACATCCCGTACCTACTCACTGCTAGGTGAACACCACCTACACGTCAAAGGAGACACACCCAAATCTCTCTCTCTCTCTCTCTCTCTCTCTCTCTCTCTCTCGCTCTGACCAGTTGAAAAAAAAATGGTGTGTAAATATTTCGAATTAGTCTTGCTAGTGATGGAAAAGTAGTAGTAGTAGTAGAAGAAGAAGAAGAAGAAGAAGAAGAAGAAGAAGAAGAAGAAGAAGAAGAAGAAGAAGAAGAAGAAGAAGAAGAAAAAAAAGAGAGAGAGAGAGAGAGAGAGAGAGAGAGAGAGAGAGAGAATGAATCTAACTCAATGAACCCTTTAGCGCACTCTCGCTCTCTCTCTCTCTCTCTCTCTCTCCATGAAAAATGAAACCCAAAAACAACAAAAAAGATTAAATATACCTAAACTCTTCCCATCAACCCATCTATCCCATCTTCCTCACGTGCAGACCCTCACCCACACCCCTAATCCCTCCCCACGCCCACATACACCCCCCATCACCCTCCCATACACCGGTCACCCATACACGTGTCAGAGCTACGTGCTCGAGGAAAGGGAAGGCGCGGCGAGGCAAGGCGAGACAGGGCAAGTCACGCGGTACAGGGGACTACTCGCGCCACTGTTACCAAGTTGAGCAAGTGACATTGTGCTTAACTGTCCCTGCCGCCCACCTACTACTACTACTACTACTACTACTACTGCTGCTGCTGCTGCTACTATCCCTCCCACGTTCATTTTTCATAGTTCTTTTTGCGGTTAGTAGTCTATATTGATTACTATTACTACCCCTCTCTCTCTCTCTCTCTCTCTCTCTCTCTCTCTCGTTATCACTATCTTTACACCTCCCACGTCCATTTTTCAAGGTTCTTTTGCTGTGTGTGTGTGTGTGTGTGTGTGTGTGTGTGAAATCTGCTTAAAACTTATCCATCTCGATATTACTGCTTTAATCTCCCTTACAGTGATTCTTGAGGGCTGTTTGCGTGTCAGTGTGTAGAAGAACGTGTTATGGTGATACAGTGAAGGTAAGGACATGTACGGAAGCTTAGGAGGAGGAAGAGAAGTGAAAAATATTTGAATCGTGAATCGTACGCCCGGCACAGCGTCAGCGTAGACAAGGCACCCGGTTTAGTGAAGGTCGCAGTTGTCGTACCGCACTGGATGATGCAAGGACTAGGTCTATTGCTAGCCGTAGCCAGCCGGTCGAAGTACAGAGAGAAAGAAAGAGAGACAGACAGACAGACAGCCTTGTGAGGGGGTTTATAATAAGAAATGTGTAACTAATTGGTTGAGAGAGAGAGAGAGAGAGAGAGAGACCTTCCCCATGTCAACTTTTTCTAGCTTTTATTAAGTATTTTAACCTCTAAGAGACTGAGAGGGTCACCGAGAAGAAATACGAGAGAGAGAGAGAGAGAGAGAGAGAATCAGAATCAGATTTTTATTGCATTATACAATGGTTATTCTTTGGTATCATTTTACAAACTATGACATTTAGTTGAGTGAAATCCCCTCAAATATATATCTATACATTAGACTGACACCGTATCCTGCTGCAGGTGTACGTTATTGCTCTGATTACAATGATAAGTAAAACAATAGATGAAAGTGAAAAGTTACAGATGAGACAGCGTGAATAAAAATGACTAAAACAACAGCTAAAAGTCACAGATAAAAGAGACAGATAAAAAGCGTTAAAATTAAAACCAAGTTAATTCATAAAAGACTAAAAATTCATACTCTCTCCCTATAAAATACATAACACATGTAAGAAAGACGTGGACTGACTTATGCACTGAATAGTTTGTTAAAGATAGGTGAACAACACTTTATAAACGTTCGTATGGACGGTGCATTCCTTAGAGACAGGCAGGCTCTTGCAGAATTTTGGTCCAGTAACCAGTAAGGACCTCGCCCCAGTACAGGTGTTAGTCTTCGGCTCATACATAATATACTGCTGTCTAGTGGGGACAGTGCAGACATCACTCACTCTCGGCAAGTTGAACAAATAGTGAGGGATATTGCCATGGATTATATTGTAGGTAATGACGCCTAGCTTGTACTTGTATTTCTGGTGTACTTTCAATCAGCCAAGTTCTCTCAGAAACGGTGCGGCGTGGTCGAATTTCGTGCCGCAACGAGAGACGGAAAGACGAGTGACGGTAAACTAGCATAATAGCAAAACTCCCACAATTCATAATGACTAACTGGATAAATCAAGACTGGACCTCCTGTTAAATATTTAGACTCGAAAATAAACCTTCCTGTCTGTATGGCACTTTTTTTTATGTAATGTAATGGTGTTAATTTGACTATTATTATTTTATTGGAAATTATTTATGTATAGGTCTAAAGTATATTGGACCAAATGTAAGCTGTAGACAATATAACTAACTTACATATTTGTGGTCAATAAACATCTATCTATCTATCTATCTATCGACAAATAGAGGAAAGCAGGAATCACATCGCTCTAGTCTGGCATTCTCAAACCCTTCTGTTTCACCTCCACTGTTTAAAAAAAAAAGCTTTATCTAAAATTGACACGAGTTTTATAAGGTGTTTTTATGGCTTATAGTGACAGACTGATAAGATTTCTACATACTTTCTTTCCTCTTACTAATTTCTACTTAACGAGCATACCGCGGTGTGTGTGTGTGTGTGTGTGTGTGTGTGTGTGTGTGTGTGTGTGTGTTATTCAGTCTATCCTTCCCACTGTTTGTAAATAAGGGAAGATGGTGAGTGGAACAAGGACGGGATGGAAAGGATGAATGAAAGAGGAAAGGGAACAGAAGAGGAGCAGGAATAAGAAACTAATGAGGAAATAAGACAAAATGGAAAAAAATAGAGAAGTTATAAGGAAAAACACAAGGATGAATGGAAGAGGGAAAGGAACAGAAGAGGAATAAAACAATGAAGAGGAGATAGACAAAATGGGAGAAACAGAAATTAGAAGGAAAAATGAGAAGATAAGAATAATTGGAAGATAAAAACAATAAAAGCAAAACAGACGAAATAAAACTAAAAAAAATAAATAAATAGGTATTCTCTCTCTCTCTCTCTCTCTCTCTCTCTCTCTCTAGGCAACACGTGTTATTTTAAGAAGTCAATTACCCAGAGAGAGAGAGAGAGAGAGAGAGAGAGAGAGAGAGAGAGAGAGAGAGAGAGACTTCCCCCTACAACCTTGCCATAACCTTTGATGAAAAAAGTACAAAAAAGAAAAGAGAAAGAAAATGCAGACCCTCCATCCTTCAAACCATTAACTTCAAAAAATCTTCTCCTCCTCCTCCTCCTCCTCCATACTACACGTGTTTTAAGTGTTGACCTTGGCTTTTCTTCTTTAATGAGGAGGAGGAGGAGGATATATAGAGAAGACCTAATAACAGTAACTAAATGGGCACAAACTCACTCACTCACTCACTCTCTCTCTCTCTCTCTCTCTCTCTCCAGCCTCTTGATCCTCTTCCTACTCCTCTATTTAATCTGACCTTCCCATCTCTCTCTCTCTCTCTCTCTCTCTCTCTCTCTCTCTCTCTCTCTCTCTCGTGTTAGTACTTAAATACCGCCGTTATAAATATCACCATATGACATCTGCTTTTAGTTATTCTCTCTCTCTCTCTCTCTCTCTCTCTCTCTCTCAACTTCTCTTCCTCCTCCATTCTTTATTAATTTTTCCCTCTTCCTCTTTTCCTTCTCTTCCTCCCTTCCTTTCCTTCACCATAACACGTGTTGGCATCCTTTATTTTTTCTTCCTTTTTTTTTTATTCTTTTCCTCTTCCTCATTTCATTACACAATACGTAACATTGGAATCTCTCTCTCTCTCTCTCTCTCTCTCTCTCATATTTGTGACGTTTAATTGACTACACGCGCCGTTTTTTTCAGAGAGAGAGAGAGAGAGAGAGAGAGAGAGAGAGAGAGAGAATGAATCAGTGGTCAAGAGTTCACGTGGCGGGATCTGGCAACACTGCTCCCTTCACACGTGCGGTCACCCATAGCAGCTGTCCTATTCTGTCATCTGTATTCTCTAATCGCTAACAGTAACACCGCATCCATTTTGTGAGTATTTTGCTATCTCGTAATCTTATCAATGTTTTCTGGTGTGAAGCGTCTCTCTCTCTCTCTCTCTCTCTCTCTCTCTCTCTCTCGAAACTGGATCCATTACAGTACTGAAAAATGACGCAGTGAGTGAGATAACACCTTAAGAACCAGTATTCTCTCTCTCTCTCTCACACACACACACACACACACACAGAATGGCCTTGGCCGTGAGAGGGAGGAAGAGGAGGAGGAGGAGGAGGAACATATGGTTTACAAATATATAATCTTTATTTGTCAGTTGCCCTACCCCCTCATCTCTCTCTCTCTCTCTCTCTCTCTCTCTCTAGTAAAATGGCAGGAAATACGAGGAAGGAAGAGGGAGTAAAAAAAAAAAAAAGAGGAGTAGAAAGGAGAGGAGTAATATAACAAAAGAAGAAAAAAGAAAGTAAGTAAAGAAGGAACAAAAGAAAAACAGCAAGTGGCACAAAAAACCATAATTATTTAAAAGAAAGACGCAATTATTGGAGGAGGAGGAGGAGGAGGAGGAGGAGGAGGAGGAGGAGGAGGAGGAATTACAGGAACAGGATAGGAGATTGAAAGGAGGAAGAGGTACAGTAGTAGTAGTAGTAGTAGTAGTATAGTAAATAGAGGAATCAGAGGACTATTATAGATAAAAAAAATAAAAACGAAATAGGAGAAAGACGTAAATAAGGAAAATAAGCTAATAAAATGTAGTACAAGGAGGAGGAGGAGTAAACTACGCAGTCATAATGAGTACATACAGTTTATCCTCTTCGTGTGTGTGTGTCGTCCTTGTCAAACTTGCTCTTGTACTGTGACGTAGCAAAAAGATCACACACACACACACACACACACACACACACACACACACACAGAGGACAATCTAAGCGTACGTGATCAATGACTGACTGACTGACTATCTCTCTCTCTCTCTCTCTCTCTCTCTCTCTCAGGTAACGTAACTAAACCACAATAGCCTTCACTGTACGGTAAGTGGTGGTGGTGGCGGTAGGAGGAGGAGGAGGAGGAGGAGGAGGACCAGTAGTAGTAGTAGTAGTAATATAGTATACATGTTTTAAAATAGCAAAATGTTACCTTTTCTAGTTATTTCTTCTTTACCTTCTTACTTCCATTTTCCTATTCCTCCCTTTTTCTTCACACACACACACACACACACACACAATGACGTCAACACTCCCCTAACTGGTCTACCTGTCTGTAACTCACACCTGTAACACTCCCTCACCTGACTCTCTCTCTCTCTCTCTCTCACTACACCACCTTACAGCTACGTCAAGGTGTGTGTGTGTGTGTGTGTGTGTGTGTGTGTGTGTGTGTGTTTTGATTCCAGTACCACCACACCCACTCTAGTCTTTCCTGTTACCTCTCTCTCTCTCTCTCTCTCTCTCTCTCTCTCTCTCTCAATCATTTCCTTCCTTCTTTCCTCACCTTGCTTTCTTCTTTCAGCTCTCTTTTCTCTCCTTCCTTCCTTCCTTCCTCATCCTTTCTCAGTATACACCTTACATTCCTGCCTTGTGTAACTTGTTTAGGCTTGAGAGAGAGAGAGAGAGAGAGAGAGAGAGAGAGAGAGAGAGAGAGAGAGAGAGAGAGAGAGAGATTTAAACAGCGAAAGGACACTTGAATAGACAAAAAAGAATTAATGGTACAACACTTTCTATCTAGCTATACAAATTGACATTATTATTACAACCTTACGTTAAATGGACGAGTTTATCCCATGATACGTCAATAAATGGTAAATATTAATACATTCAGTGCTGGGACGCGGAATGGCAGACTAATCCCCACTGTTTGAGCTACCATTATTAATAGTGGTACAACAACGCCACCACCACCACCACCTCTCCCTCTCTCTCAAAGTGGAAGACAAAAACTGGAAGAAGAGGAGGAGGAGCTAGAGGAAAATAAGAATAACAAGAAGAAGAAAAGGAAGAAGGAGAAGGAGGAGGAGGAGCTAGAAGAAAATAAGAATAATAACAAGAAAAGGAAGGAGAAGGAGAAGGAGGAGGAGCTAGAAGAAAATAAGAATAATAACAAGAAGAAAAGGAAGGAGGAAAAGGACTAGAGAAACAACAAAGTTCTAAGATTTGAGTTTTAAGGTGTGACTTGACGCTTTTATTGACATTACGAAGAGTTTATGGAGGTTGTAAGATCAATAGCCACAGTCTTCACTATTTTAATCCCCCACCTAAGTTTGTGAAGTTGTTTAAAAGTCAAACAGTAAGCAGAACAATGATGAAAACGCGTCGTGGTACTGAAGGGGTTAATGTATATAATCTTCAAACTTCCTTAACGTAAAATTTTAATACCCAAAGTTCATGGCAAACTTAAATCACTGTTACGAAAGTTGAAAATATTAATATTCTCTCTCTCTCTCTCTCTCTCTAAGACGGTAATAACATAGCAACAGGTTTTGGAGAGAGAGAGAGAGAGAGAGAGAGAGAGAGAGAGAGAGAGAGAGAGAGAGAGAGAGAGAGAGGGGGGTATCAATAGAGGATAGGCCGGGTGGTGGCAACACTGCTTCCACCATCAAGGTCGCGCCGATACCACCACCACCACCACCAGCAACGACACCACTGCTCTTCTCTCTCTCTCTCTCTCTCTCTCTCACTTAGCTAAGACTAGAGAGAGAGAGAGAGAGAGAGAGAGAGAGAGAGAGAGAGAGAGAGAGAGAGAGAGAGAGAGAGAGAGAGTGTAAAAAGGAAAAATGAAAGACGAAGAAATAGAAGGAAAAATAAAGAGGAAAAAAAGGATGAAAATAGAGGAGGAGGAGGAGAAAAGGTACAAATTTATTCACTACATTCCGTCCTTCCTCTTCCCTATTCTACCACTACCACCACCACCACCACCTTACCTTACAAGGAAGTTGATCTAACTTACACCTGCTTCCCTATCTAACGTCTCTCTCTCCCTCTTTGAATGAGAGAGAGAGAGAGAGAGAGAGAGAGAGAGAGAGAGAGAGAGAGAGAGAGAGAGAGAGAGAGGAACAGGAATACAGTAATAAGAGAAGGGAAAGATTGAATGAAAAACGTGGAGGAGCTGATAAAAAATGGAAAACAATACGAAAATTTGAGAACGTGAACTAAAAAAAAAGGAAGACACGAGAAATGAATACTGATGAAAGAAAACGAGAAAAAAAGGAAAAGATGAAAAACAGGAAGGAAAAAGAAAAGCTGAACAAATATTAGCTGTAGTGAAATAAATAAGTTACACAAATGATAGAGCAAAGAAAATAAAAACTAATAAATAAAAATAAAGTAAATATATAGACAGGAAATTGAAAGCTAAATATATAAAGTTTATGAATAAAGTTAGACATAATAGAACTGTAGGAAGGAAACAGACTTCGAAGATTTGGCCACTGATTATATGAAGTAGAAAAATAATGGTAATAACTTTCGTAGGTCGTTAGTTAATAGACACCTTCCTACAATAATAATAATAATAATTTGGAAAACGGCTTTGGTATAGGTATAAACGTAATAAGAAAAAGAGGAAACAAGAGCTAGAAGGAAGAGAATGTAGGACTAGTCACTAGGACGAGAGAGAGAGAGAGAGAGAGAGAGAGAGAGAGAGAGAGAGAGAGAGAGAGAGAGAGAGAGAGAGAGAGCAAGGAAAAGAACAAGAACAACAATTCGAAAACACATTACAGCAGTTAACATTCAAAACTACATGACGCCATGCTCTCTCTCTCTCTCTCTCTCTCCTGCGTGTTGTGATTAGACTGCAGAGGTAAAGCGTGTGAGAAAATTACAGGTTTGTGTGTGTGTGTGTGTGTGTGTGTGTGTGTGTGTGTGTGTGTGTGTGTTCTGAAACTTCTGCGTCGTATCTTCATAAGGCTTTACATGAAGTCACACCGGTTTATAGGAATGTTTTATATGATTCCACAGACAGATAATCAAGACTTTCATATCATCAACAGGAGAAACCGTCTCGAAACCCGGCTAATCGTCTCTGTGACCTTGGAAATAGGGTATGGAGAAGTGATACGGGTTTTTATGGGTGTTTTCGTGGGTGTAGGGGCAGATTGACGTGATTTCTATGTTATTAACGCGAGAAACAGTCTTAAAAACCCAGCTAGTCATCTCTGTGGCCTTTAGAAACAGTCGTAGTGAAGTGACGCGGGTTCTTAATGTTTTGTCAGTTCTAAGGACAGATTAAAGCCATTTCTACAATATCAAAAGGATGAAGTCTTGAGAACCCGGCTGGTCATTTGCGTGGCCTTTAGAGAGAGAGAGAGAGAGAGAGAGAGAGAGAGAGAGAGAGAGAGAGAGAAAGCATTCCTGAATACAAGCCCGGCCCAACCCCAACCTTGCCTTGGTTGTCCTCGGAGTTGGCAATACTGTCACTGTATCTGCTTGCCCGTCTGCCAGCCAGCCAGCCAGCCAGCCAAATGACCCGCGCTCCGTTGAAGGCACGAATTTGTCACACTGTTTACGTGCAAAGCGCCTACACCTTTCGTATTATTAACTTATCTACCTACCTACTTATCTACCCACACACACACACACACACACATTTTCAGTGTAATTTTTTACATTGCCAAATTAATAAACCGTATATTATTATTATTATTATTATTATTACATGCAGAATTCTAAATATATCCTACATTATCTTTTCCCTTTCATATTTTATTTCATATATACACCATTTCTAATTATGTATGTATGCAAATTGTTTCGCTCTAATGTAACACACACACACACACACACACACACACACACACACACACACATCTTAATCATTCAAATGGCTATAAATGAATCGACACGGGGTTTTAAAGTGTGTTTTGATGATTCTAGTGGCAAATTAAGGTGATTTCTGGACTATTAACAGGAGAAACAGTCTTGAGAACCCGGCCAGTCATCTCTGCGGCCTTGGAAAACAGTCGTAGTGAAGGAGCCGTGGGTTTCTAGGTAAGGGCGTGTGTTGGGGAATGTAGTAAGGTATTTCCGCCTTTCTAAACAGCGGTGAATGATTGTAATGCCTGATTCCCCTCGTGATATGCATGATAAGCCAATCCTGGTGATCAGTATTTGTTCACCACGCGTATACAACTCATACACACCAACAACAAACTAAGGAAAGACAACAACAACAACAACAAGCTAAGGAAAAAAACAACAACAAGAAAAGTTAGATATGCATATAATAATAATGATGTGTTAGTGTTGCTGTTATTTATTTATCTACTTTATTATTACAGTTTGTCGACTACTACTACTACTACTTCTACTACCACCACCACCACCACTACTACTACAACTACAACTACTACTACTACTACTACTACTACTACTACTACTACAACAACACCACCACTACCACTATTACCAATGTTTTGTATAGTTACTTTGACAACACCACAACACTACAACAACTACAACTAAAACCAAACAAAACACAAAGGAACAAAAAGGAAAAACAAACAAGTAAATATCAACACCATTACATCAACACTACAATGGCAGGCAGACAGACAGACAGACCTTGTATTGCCCCAAACAAGGTAGTGGTTGGCCGTTCCCGTCTCTGTAGAAGGGAGAGGAGGGGTGGTGCTGTGGGGGGAGGGAGGGAAAGAGAGGGGGGTGAAGGAAGATGAGGGGAAAGGGGGAACAGTGAGAGGAGGAGGAGGGAGGATGGGGAATGAAGGAAGATGAGAGAAAGGAGGCAGTGACAGAGGAGGAGGGGAGTAGGATGGGAGGGAAGGAGGATGGGTGAAGGAAGAGAAGGGAAGGGAGGCAGTGAAAGAAGAGGGGGAAGGAGGGAGGGGTGTTGAGGGAAGGGGAGGGAAGGGGTGGTGATGGGAGTGAAAGAGGAAGGGATGAAGAAAGTAGGGAAGAGGAAAAAGACGAGGAAGAGACAGGGAAGATGATGATGAGAAGGAGGAAAAAGAGGAAAGGAAAAAAAGGAAGAGGAAGGAATAAAATAGGATGATGGTGAGGGTAGAGAGAAGGAAGAAAAGGGAGATGAAAGAGAGAGAGAGAGAGAGAGAGAGAGAGAGAGAGAGAGAGAGAGAGAGAGAGAGAGAGAGAGAGAGAGAGAGAGAGAGAGAATGAAACAGCACAATTTGAGAGGAGGAGGAGGAGGAGGTGGAAGGGCAAACAGAGACAGACAAGCAGTTAAAACACGGTTAGTAGGCAACCATTCAACCACCATCAAACTGTTAGTAGTTACAATATCACCACACAACACATTATTTACAAATATTAACAAAAACACACATTAATTTTACTAAGAACACTAAAACACAAAATACTAAGCTTATATTACCCTTTTCCTGCTCTCTCTACACTAAACACAATACTAAGCTTGTATTATCCTTTTCTTTCTCTCTCTAAAAGTTTATTGATATAATCTAAAATAAGGAAGACGCCATTACTCTTCTAACCTCCTGCTGTCTGTCTGTCTGTCTCTCTCTCTCTCAATGATCAATCTGTCTCTATTCTCCTCCCCTTTCCCCTCCTTCCTTCCTTCCTTTCTGTCTATCTTTCTCTCAATGGTCAGTCTTTCTAAATTCTACTCTGGTTTTCTTCCTCCCTCCTCCCTTCTTTCTTTCCTTCCTTTCTGTCTTTTTTCTCTTCCTTCAAAACTTATTCATCTATTACTATACCGTATCTACTCAAAATTCTCTCTCTCTCTCTTTCTCTGTAAATAAAGCAAGAAAAGATTTAAGCAACACTGCCTTCTATAAACCAATAATAGATTAGTCACCCCTTCACATAAAATAAATAAATAAATAAATAATAATAATATACCTTCCCTTTCCCCTCAAATCACTTCAGCTATACCTATCCCTTTGTTCCCCTCACCGTAACACTTCCCCTCACACACACACACACACACACACAAACACTAATAAAGTAATAAAAGAAAAATAACAAAAAACATCTGAAATACCCCAAAAACCTCCAAAATACCCTAAAAAAAACTCAAATCCGATATTTCAAAAGGATCCACTCCCTTTAAAATGGACCCAAGCCACAACACCCGCTATTTCTCTTATTTCAGGGGTTTTTACTTACCCTGCGTGGTGGTGGGGTGCACACGCGGCCCCGAGAGGCACACAGGCGGCTGGCGAGGCTCTGGGCGGCTTTGACTGGTCTGATAGCTGCCATTACACGATAGGAGCGGACGAAGACACGCGACCGTACCCCTTCCTGGCTTGGCGGTGACTGAAGCCTGCGCCGCGTGGTCTGTGGTTTTTGATTCTCCCGCCGTCAGTGTTGCCAGATCGCGCCATTTTTTTCTGTATCTATTTTATTTAATTTCTTGTATTTTTGTCTTTTTTATATTTTCTTGAATTTTAATGTTTTTTATATTTTCTTTTATTTTCTTGTATTTTCTTGTATTTTTC
>NC_059264.1:2559082-2564082 GCF_017591435.1 Portunus trituberculatus | reverse complement strand
AAAAAAAAAAAAACACAGTACTATTCTCTCTCGTTTTCCTTTCAGCAGTAACAAGCGATCGTAAACAAAGGACAGTCGTAGCAAGAAGGATCAAGGAGCGGTGAGAAGTGAGGTGGTGAAGGAGGCAACACATAGACAATAAACCCAAAAAACAATAATATTCCTTCTCCTTCTCCCTTCAGCACTAACAAGCGATCGTAAACAAAAAGGACAGTCGTAGCAAGAAGGATCAAGGAGGGGCGAGAAGCGAAGGAGGCAACACATACAAAATAAACAAGAAAAAATATTACTATCTCTCTTTTCCTTTCAGCAGTAACAAATGATGATAAGCAAAAGGAGAGTCGCAGTAAGGAGGATCAAGGAGGCGAGAAGTGAGGTAGCGAAGGAGGCAACACAGTATCATGAATCATAGCATCTGGAGCCCACGTGTGTCAGTTCCCGGGATTTCCACACACGCGTTACATTGATCAATACATGCTCAGCTGCTCCCGGCCTGTCACTATCTACCCAAACACTCCTGCCTTCACCTTCATTACCTCAAAAGGCTCTGGTTAACCCCTTCAGTACAGGGACATATTTTTACCTCGAGATATGTGTAAGATTAAGCCATTTTTTCGACATTAGGAAGGGTCTATGGAGGTCAAAAGATTTATGGCCACAATCTTCACTTATATTATCTTCAATACTGGAACACATATTTACCTCGAGATATGTATATGATAAGACCATTTTATCGACATTAGGAAAGATCTATGGAAGTTAGAATATTAATGGCCACAGTCTTCACTAGTATTAACCCCTTCAGTACTTGGATCCAATTTTACCTTGAGATTTGTGTATGATAAGACCATTTTATCAACATAAGGAAAGATCTATGGAAGTCAGAATATTAATGCCCACAGTCTTCACCATTTTAATCTCCTACGTGAGTTTCTGAAGCTGTATAGAATCACCAAATTGTCACCAGAATGAATATGGAAACGCGTCTTCACCACTGTCACCACTTAACCAAACATTTCTCCCTTCACCTTCACTATTTCAAAAGGCTCTAGCTAAACTTACACTGTCACCATCTATTAATATAAGGCTCTAATGATATAAGGCTTTGGTCAAACTTATAAATGTCACCATCTCGTTAAAATTACATTGTCACCATCTTCCCAAACACTTCTGTCTTCACCTTCACTGTCTCAAAAGGCTCTGGTTATACTGACATGGTTTTTCTGTGTTTTCGTGGTTGTAGTGGCAGATAAACAAGATTTTCCTTACACCACCAGCACCATCACCACTACCACTACTCCTATACGTATACTACCACTACAACACCACCACCACCACAAACACGAACACCACCATCACAACCTTCCACCTACCTCCTCCTACCACCCCAACACCACCACCACTACTACCAACACCACTACCAACAACCACCCACCTTCCTCCTCCTACCACCCCAACACCACCACCACCACTACCAACACCATTACCACCACATCCCGCCTTCTACCACCACCACCACCACCACCACTCCTCACCACCACACCACCACCACCAACACCTATCTCCTCCTACCACCACAACACCACAACCACCACTACCACTACAACACCACCACCACAACCACCCACATTACTCCTTCTACCACCACCACCACACACCTTTCTCCTCCTGGTACACAAACTCAACACGAGAGACAGGGACGCCCCGAGCCTTGCCGCCCACACCACCACCACGCCCAGGTACACGAGAAGGCCCACCACACTGTAAAATACGCCCGCAGTCCGCCCGGCGTCCGTAGCAGCATGGAGGCCGCCCGTGGTGGTGACGAGGCAGAAGGAGTAGACGAGGGCGGTGGGGAGTGACCAGGGGAAGGGTGGGGGCGGTTCCTCTCTTGTCCACACTGCGCTGCGCTCCACGGGGCCGACCTGGGGGTGAAGGGGTGGTGACAGGGAAGCCTTAGGGGTGTGATAGAAGTGATTTTGGGGTGTTTTGGGTGTTTTGGGGTGTTTTGTGGTGATGGGGGCTGATTGGGAGTGATTTTGGGGTGTTTTGGGGTGTTTTGGGGTGATGGGGGTGTTTAGGAGTGTTTTGGGGTGATGGGGTCTGATTTCGGGGTGACTGGGACGTGATGCGGGGGATGAGAGTGATTTAAGGGTGTTTAGGCTGATCTGGGGCTGTTTTGGGGTGATGGGGCTGATTTTGGGGTGAAGGGGCGTGATGGGAGTGTTTTTGGCGTAATGGGGCTGATTTGGGAGTGACCTGATTGGGGTGATTTGGGGCTGTTTTAGAAGTGATTAATGGTGATTGGGGCCTGTTTTGGGGTGATTTTGGGGTATTTGGGGATGTTTTGGGTGACTGTGAGGTGTCTGGGGATGATTTCGGGTGAATGGGGTATTTTGTGGCTGTTTTGGGGTGAATGGGGTGTTTTGAGGCTGTTTTGGGGTGATTGGGGTGTCTTGGGGCTGTTTTGGAGTGATGTGGGCTGTTTTGGGGTGATTTTGGGGTATTTGGGGGCTGTTTTGGGGTGATTGGGGTGTCTTGTGGCTGTTTTGGGGTGATTGGGGGTGTCTTGTGGCTGTTTTTGGGGTGATGGGGACTTATTAAGGGCTGAAAAGGATTGAAGCTGTTTTGTGGCTTGTTTAGGGCTGACTTGGGGCTATTTAGGGAAGATATGGCTGACTGGTGAATTAGGGCTTGTTTTGGGGTCTTAATACTTGCTAAACACTGATTGAAAGTCCCTGAGATATGATAAAAGGTAGAAAGGTCTATTTAAGGGGCTATTTGGCAACTTCTAAGGCCTACAGGGGGTCTAATGGGGCTTGATTGATAAGATGGGCGTGTCGCTGCTTACCGGGAAGCCGTGGGCGTGGCGCAGGACAAGGGCGTGGTAGCGAGCGGTGAGATCATACAATTGGTGGCGCCACTCCGTCATAAGAGTACGGTTGAATCTCTCCATATCCTTCTCCGTGGGTAGTGGTCCCCCCCCAGCCTGCTGTAGGGGGAAAGGGGGTCAGTGGGGGTGTTAGGGTGGTGGGGTGTTGGGGTGAAGGGGTGAAGGGGTGAAGGTGGTAGTTGTTTTGTTGTGGTGTTGTTGGTAGTGGTAGTGGTGGTGATGTTATTTTGGTTGTTTCTACTGCTATTACTACTACTACTACTACTACTACTACTACTTTTTTTTTTTTTTTTTTTTTACATTACAAGGGCACTGGCCAAGGGAAAACAAAGTGTTGGAAAAAAAAAATCCCGCTGGTTGCCAGGCCCTGTTAAGAGGAAAGTAGGAGAAAGAGAAAAAACAAAAAAATCTAAAAGGAGGGTCCAGTTAACGTAAGAGGTGTCTTGACACTCCTCTTTTGAAAGAGTTTAAGTCATAGGCAGGTGGAAATACAGACACAGGTAGAGAGTTCCAGAGTTTACCAGTGTAGGGAATGAAGGAGTGAAGATACTGGTTAACTCTTGCATTAGGAAGATGGACAGAATAGGGATGAGAAGAAGTAGAGAGTCTTGTGCAGCGAGGCCGCAGGAGGGGGGAAGGCATGCAGTTAGCAAGTTCAGAAGAGCAGACAGCATGAAAACAGCGGTAGAAGACAGATAAAGATGCAACATTGCGGCGGTGACTTAAAGAATCAAGACAGTCAGTTAGAGGAGAAGAGTTGATAAGACGAAAAGCTTTAGATTCCACCTTGTTTAGTAAAGCTGTGTGTGTGGATCCCCCCCAGACATGAGAGCCATACTCCATACACGGGCGGATAAGGCCCCTGTACAGAGCAAGCAGCTACTACTACTACTACTACTACTACTACTACTACTACTACTACTACTACTGTTACTACTATTACTTTACTACTACTATTATTATTACTACTGCTGCTACTATATGTAATTCCTATCACCACTGTCACACACACACACACACACACACACACACACACACACACACACACACACACACACACATCTTCATCCTACACACGCAACATTTGTTAAATATAGAAACACAATCTGCCCACACAAACACATCCCAACCCTAAACTCTATAAATAAACACACACACACACACACACACACACACACACACACACACACACACACACACACACACACACACACACACACACACACACACACATTAATTTCCACACCACCACCTCACCACTACACACCAATTTTTCCTACAACACCACCATCACCACCACAAACTCATCACACGAGAGTACAACACCGCAATTTTTCTCACAACACCACCACAACACCTCAATCCTTCTCAAACCTACCACCGCAACACACCATAAATCGTTCCCCACAACATCACAAACTCCACCACCATTACCCAACCACACCACCACCACAACACTACTACATCACACCACCACAAATCATTCCCTCAACACCACACCACACCACTAACTAACAAAAATCACAAAAATAGACTTTGTAGAAAACCTGCCGAGAAAAGTAGTGGTGAAAAGAGAGAAAGATCACACCACATCTCCACAACACCACCACAACACCACCAACCTGGAAGGCCCTCAAGGCAGCCTGCATTTTGGGTGTGGTGATGACAAATTTAATGATGACATCCAGACTTCTATGCAAGACCAGCGTGAGGGAGGTGTTCAGCAGGCGATCCACCACCTCCTCCCTAGTCTTGGTCATCACAGTGTCCCGCGGAGTGCCAGGGAGGACAATGGCACTGTGGGTCACCTCCACGGCACCTTCACCGCCTCCCCCGGGTCCCTCCAGCTGTGTGGGTAAAACGAGGGACAGTAAGATTAGGTTAGGTTAGGGTGGGTTAGGTTGGGTTGGGTTAGGTTAGGTTAAGTTAGGTTAGGTTAGGTTAGATTAGGTTAGGTTAGGTTGGGTTAGGTTAGGTTAGGTTAGATTAGGTTGTGTTAGGATAGGTTGGGTTAGGTTAAGTTAGGTTAGGTTGGGTAAAGTTAGCTTAGGTTAGGTTAGGTTAGGTTAGATTAGGTTGTGTTAGGATAGGTTGGGTTAGGTTAAGT
>NC_059264.1:2531582-2549082 GCF_017591435.1 Portunus trituberculatus | reverse complement strand
GTATAAAAAAAGACACTCCATTAAATTAAAACTTCAAGAAAAAGAGAAAAAAGGTAAGAAAGAGAGAGAGAAAGAAAAAAAGGAGAAAGAAAGAAAGAAAAAAAAGGACATAAATTTAAAGACAATAACACAAACATTCAAACACTACACAGAAATTCAGAAAGTTTTAAAGTTCCGAGGAAAATAAAGAAAGAATAGAAAAGGAAAAAGTTTAAGTATCATTATTATCATTATTATTATTATTATTATTATTATCATTATTATTATCATTATTATTATTATTATTATTATTATCATTATTATTAGCAGTAATAGTAGTATTAGTAGTTATAGTAGTAGTAGCAGTAGTAGTAGTAGTAGTAGTAGTAGTAGTAGTAGTAGTAGTAGTAGTAGTAGTAGTAGTAGGAGGAGTAGTAGTGCTATTATTACTATAATAATACACACACACACAATAATAATAATAATAATAATAATAATTATTATTATTATTATTATTATTATTATTATTATCATTATTATCATTATTATTATCATTATTATTATCATCATTACTACTACTTTTTTTTAATGTTAAGGCCTATAGCACCTGTAGGCATACTTGAAGAGTATATGTGGGAAGCGCTGTTCAGCTTCCGCCCATTAGTGACGCAGACAATTTTATTTATAGTGGTGCCCACTGCCCATATTAGGGCCCATATCACCACCCAAGCGCATCTTATCCTAAAACACTCTAAAACACCCCAAAACACCTTAAAACACCCTAAAATACCTTTAAAACACCCCAAAACACCCTAAACCATTAAAAATAACCCAGAACAACCATATTAGGACCCATATCACCACCCAAGCGCCTATTTGGGTGTCATGGTGACATGTAGCTAACTTTAACCCACTCCACAAATGGCATAGGTTCAAAGCGGTATGTGGTGGGATTCGAACCTACGCGTGGACGTCTGCCCGATCCCACCACCACCACCACCACCACCACCACCTTATCCACTACGCCACCGCCTCCCTACTACTACTACTACTACTACTACTACTACTACTACTACTACTACTACTACTACTACTACTACTACTACTACTAATAATAATAATAATAATAATAATAATAATAATAATAATAATACAACAACTACTACTACTACTACCACCACCACCACCACCACCACCATCACTAGCAAGTTAAAACGACAGAGAGGGGACTGATAAATCGAATAGGTGGAAGCTAGTTTTGAATGGGTCATAGTACAACATTATTTATTTAGTCGCAAGCATTCCTGGGATTTGTAATGTATTGATGTGTGGAGGAGGAGGAGGAGAAGGAGGAGGAGGAGGAGGAGGAGGAGGAGAAGGAGGAGGAGTGTGGGTGACGAAAGGTTAGGGAGAAGAGAGAAGGAACGGAGAGAGGAGGAACGTGGAGGAATTGGAAGAAGAGAAGAAGAGGAGGAACAAGAATAACGAGAAGAGAATAATAAATAAAGGAAAAAAGATAAGTAAACAATAATAATGATAAAAAACTGAATGAAAATAGGAAATAGAGCGAAAAATTGGAAGAGGAAAAGCAAAAATCGAGAAATAAAGATAAATAAATAAATGAATGAGAATAACAAGAATAGAATAATGGAAAAAAACGATAAATAAACAATAATAATTATAAAAAGAATAAAAAGGAAATAGAGAAAAATGAAGAAGAAAAGCAAAAAACGGGAAATAGAAATAAATATATAAATAAAAAAGAAAAAAAGAAATAAACAATAACAATGATAATAAAAATGAAAAAAAAAAAGAAATAGAGGAAAAGAATGGAAGGAAACAAAGATAAATAGATAAATAAACCAGACTTTTAAAGGGAAAACGGGCAAAAAAAAAAAAAAAAAAAAAGAGTGAGAGGAAAGTGAGCAAATGAAGAAGGTAAAGGAGACTGAGGAACCCCGTTAGCAGTAAGTAGAAGGTTGTGATGGTGGTGGTAGGTAATGGTGGTGGTGGTGGTGGTGGTAGCATCGATTACCAGCAGGTAGGAAGGCGTACACAGGTGGCTTGGTGTAGCTTTGTCCTGCCTCCTTGTCCGTCTTCAGCGCTCCAATCATAATCATCATCATCATCAGTGTTTAGTGTTCTACGTTCTTAACAGGACGAGGAGGAGAAAGATTGAGAATAAAATGAAGAAGATTGATCATTTACAAGTTTTTGAAGTGAAAGCAGGAATTTGCAAGAATATGACGATAAATAAAATAAATAAAACAAACAAGAATAGAAGAAAATAAAGATGAAACGAGAAAATGTAAAATAGAAATAAAAAAAAGATGAAGAATGGCAGAGAGAGAGAGAGAGAGAGAGAGAGAGAGAGAGAGAGAGAGAGAGAGAGAGAGAGAGATAGCTTTAATTTATCACCTTCTGTAAGATTATATTTAAGTAAAAGAGAAATAGCTTTACTTTACCTACTTCTGGATTTATATTTGTTCTTTTTTACTTACTTTTTTTTATTTAGGAGGAAAAAATACTAAGATTATATTTAAGTAAGAGAGAAATAGCTTTAATTTATCGTTCTGACTTTATATTTTTCTTTTTACTTCCTTTCTTTTCATTTACGAAGAAAAGATTAACAATATATTTAAGTAAGAGAGAAATAGCTTTGATTTTTCTCCTGGCTTTATATTTTTCTTTTTACTTTTTTTTTTATTTACGAGGAAAAAAAAAACTAACTATATATTCGATTAACATGAAAACAGCTTTATTTTATCTCTTTATCACCTTCTGGCTTTATATTTACCTTCTCTTATCTACCGTCCATCATCTCTCTCAATGTTGTCCCCAGTGAAGGCGTATGGGTGAAAAATAAAGCAGGTTTTTGAAGATTAAAAAAACGTGCATGTGTAAAACTCTACGGCAATGTCGCGGCTGTTTTCATTACCATAATTCTTTCTTTTTCTTCTTTTTCCATCTTTTTTTTTGTGTGTGAGAGAGAGAGAGAGAGAGAGAGAGAGAGAGAGAGAGAGAGAGAGAGAGAGAGAGAGAGAGATTCATACCTTCCTACCTATATACATGCAAAGTGACAGACAGACAGACAGACAGACAGACAGAGTGAAAGACAGACAGACAAACAGACAGACAAGAAATGAAAAGTAAACAAAACAAAAAAGAACATGACAGCGAATTATGACTTTGACACGAAGCTAAAAAGAAAAAGAAAAAGAGAGAGAAAAAAAGATAAACGTAAATATCAAATTCACGCAAACGTCATCTGAATAATAATTAATAAAAAGAATGAAGGAAATAAAGAAGAAAATAAATATGTAAATAGAAATGCGTGTTGGTGAAGGAGTTTTTTTTCTCTTTTTTTCTTTTCATTGTTGCTTTTCATGACGAACTGTGCTTTGCTTTTACCATTGAAGGTCAGAGAGAGAGAGAGAGAGAGAGAGAGAGAGAGAGAGAGAGAGAGAGAGAGAGAGAGAGAGAGAGAAAGAAAGTGGTGATGATGATGATGGTGGTGACCCTGATGTAGGGAGTGAGTAATTTCTTCAACACGCACGCACGCACACACACAGACACACACACACACACACACGACTTACTAATGCATCTTAATAATTTCATTCGTTATTGGACTTTCTTATATAATTGGCTTAGTCAGAGAGAGAGAGAGAGAGAGAGAGAGAGAGAGAGAGAGAGAGAGAGAGAGAGGGGTGGAAGAAGGGGTAATCGATGCTCAAACACAGGTTACTCTGAGGTAGGACCTCCAGTACCACCACCACCACAACCACCACCTCCACTACTACCACCACCACCACCAAACCACCACCACCACCACCACTACTACTGCTTCTACTACTACTACTTCTATTACTACCACGACTACTACTACTACTACTACTACTACAACTACTACTATTACTACTACTACTATTACTACTACTACTATTAGTACTACTACTACTATTACTACTACTACTACTATAGTACCACCACTACTACTACTACTACTACTACTACGATCACAATTATCACCACCACTATCACACACTCCCAAAGCTTTCACCATTACCACCACCACCACCACCACCACCAGCATCAGAAGACGTGTGTGTGTGTGTGTGTGTGTGTGTGTGTGTGTGTGAAAACAAATATACACAAAACTAGAGAAAATAATAAATAATGATAAAAAATGACTGAATTAATCCTGCAAAAATACTCATACATTGATAGATAGATAGATAGATAGATAGATAAGAATATAGACAGACAGACAGATAGAGTCTTTTAGAACACCACCCCACCACTTTTAAAAATAACACAATAAATCATTCTAAAGCAGAGACAGTGGCTGACCTTTGCAGTTAGCCTTATTTCACATAACGAGGAGGAGGAGGAGGAGGGATGAAACCACTGACCTCATTATTCAGAGAGAGAGAGAGAGAGAGAGAGAGAGAGAATCATCTTGTTATTCACATCTTACATTCCACCTTTTCTTCAGTCTTTATTTACTTATTTTCTTTATCTATAGTCAATCTCCCCTCCTGTTTTCTTTCTCAAATTCTGTAACTCATCTTTATCCACCTTATCTACTCACTAACTACACTAAATCAATGCTATCATGACTTCACCACCACCAGTCACTTGGCAATTGTATTTATCTCATCACTTGTAACCTGCCCATGGTGATTTTAATATTAAGTAAGGAATTCTTGCTTTTATGTCTCCCTATGGTCAATTTTAACTAGTTCTTTCTCTAACTCCTGCAATTTTCTCTGGTTATTATTTTAATGTAACATTCTTTTATTAATGGTCATTTTAACTTTTTCCTCTAATTTCTCTAGTCTATGTCACCACTTTCAATTATAACTTTTATTTGGCTTACTTTTTAAATCTTTAATCTTAAACTATTTTTTTCCTTTAATTCCTCTGTCACCATTCTAACCTAATTTCAGACATCCTTCTCTACCTTCAACCCACACACACACACACACACACACACACACACAGCACGTCTTGAAATACATGCATGAGAAATACTACCACAACACTCTAAAATCCACTTCTACCTCTTCCCCAGTTCCCTCACGCACACACACATTATAAACAACACATCTTCCAGAAATACATACACAAGAAAAGCTGACAATTCACTCTAAAATACATAAGTTACTACCAAGACATTTCCCTCTTTACCTCCAGTCCACAAACACACACACACACACACACAACAGGTCTTGAAGAAACACCTAAATTAAAGAATCTGTCACCACATACTAAAATATACTTGTCTCTTCCCCCAGCCCCCTCACAGACATACACATACACCATATCAAGAAACACTCTTACACGTTACCATCTAGACACTTCCCTCTTTTACTCCTGCCCCATCACACACACACACACACACATACAGGAGAGCCTTCAAGAAACACATACATGAGACTGTCACTTCACTCTAAATAACTGCAGTTCCTACATGACACATCCTTTTCCATAGCTCCATCACTCATACACACGCACAAACACAGAGTAAGGTCCTTGAAAAAATATATGCTTAAGAAAAACTCTCTTCACTCCTAAATCACACTTAAGTCATCACCCAGACACATCCCTTTCTCTATCACACACACGCACACACACACACACAGTAAGGTCCTTATGAAACACTAAACTTAATCCATTCAGTACTGGGACGCATTTCTACCATGAGTTTTATGAACGATAAGACCACTTTATTGACATTAGCAAGAGTCTATGGAGGTCATAAGATTAATGGCCAGAATTTTCACATAAGTTTCTGAAGCTGTATAAAATCACCAAATAGTAAGCAGAATGAATATGGAAAGACGTTGTTGTACTGAAGGGGTTAAGAAAATCTGTCAATACACTAAAACACACACACACACACACACACACAGTAAGGTCCTTGAAGAAACACATACGTAAGAAAAAATATTTAATCTTTGTACAACATGGAGGTGAAAACACACAAGAGGTGCTTCACAAAACTACTGACAGGCTCGGGTATAATATTATGTACACATCACAGTTTTTATCCTTAATTACAACCACTCTCACTCTCTTACTCACACACCACACATGCTCACACACACACACACACACACACACATGGTCAGGTCAAGATGTACCAGGGCCGCCTGAACTCTTGACTGTCAGGTAACTTTGCATTCGAAAAAGAAATTAGTACATAGGTAAACTTAAAAAAAATCATGTTTGTATGAATTTTCCTCCCTGAAACACTTGAAACACAAATAAAGGGGCTGAATTTTCTGCTTTCAATTTCCCTCAGTCTTTTTTTGTGGGATTTCTAGTCCCTGAAATGCATTAAAAAACAGGGCTTGCCATCTTCCCTGAATCTCTTAAAATGTCTCATCGTTTCTGCGTCTTTCCCTAAATGTTCATCTTTCTCAGGGCTAAAATTTCCATCTCTGCTTTTTGTGGGGTTGTAGTCCCTGAAATGTATTAAAAAACAGCACTTCCTATCTTCCCTGAATCTCAAAGATGTCTGCTGTCATTTCTGAATCTTTCCGTAAATGCTCATCTCTTTCAGGGCTAAACTATTAAGTGGAGGAGCTGTCTGAGGTCCCTGAAACTTCAATCTCTGCTTTTTTAGGGGTTATAGTCCATGAAATGCAAACTCACACACACACACAAAAAAAAAAAAAAAAAAAAAAAAAAAAAAAAAAAAAAAACAGGGCTATCCATCTTCCCTGAAACTATAAGTGTCAGGTATCTATCTTTCTCAGGCAAAACAAGTAAGGGGTCCATCTGCTGTCCATAAAATCACTCTTAAATTTCCATCTCTATTTTTGGGCATGTCCCTGAAATGCACAAAAAAAACAGGGCTTCTCACTTTCCCGAATCTCTAAATGACTACTATCTATCTTTTCTCAATCTTTCCCTAAATGCTCATCTCTGTCTCTCAGGGATAAACAAAACATTGTCCAAACTTCCCACTTCCCTGAAAATCCAACAAAGGCAAGAATGATCCATAACTTCTGACCCTCACCCCTAAATGTCCCTTACTTCAGGACACATACAGTCCGTAAATGCTAAAAAAACAGGGCACTTCAAATATCCAGTTTTAGGGCTTTCTGCTTCCCTCAATGATGCAAAACAGGCTCTTTTCTTCCATTAACAATTTAATTTTTGGGGGCATGGAAAAGGTTAATTTCTTCTCTAAAACTGGAAATGTCATCTTCTACAGGGTATAGTAACTCTGAATTATGCAAAAACACAGATTTCTTCCCTAGAGACTTTGAATTATCATTTTCTTTATGGAAAAACGACGATTTCTTCCCTACAAACTTAAATTATTACTTTCTTTATGCAAAAACACATGCATTTCTTCCCTAAAGACCTTGAATTATCACTTTTTTATGCAAAAACGACGATTTCTTCCCTAGAAACTTAAATTATCACTTTCTTTATACAAAAATGACAACTTCCCTAAAAACTTAAATTCTCCCTTTCTTTTGTTACCAACCCTAAAAACGGTGAATTCTTCTACAAAAAACTTAAATTCTCACTTACTTTAGCCACAAACTCTGCAAAAACAAAACATTTCTCCTCCAAGAACTTAAATTAATACTTTCTTCAACAAACTATACAACAACAATCATTTCTTCCTCAAAAACATAAGTTATCACTTTCTTCTGCCACAAACGATGCAAAACACAATAATTTCTTCCCTACAAACTCAACATTCCACCGTCTTGCCTGGTGAGTTATGCAATAAACCTTAATTCCTTCAACAAATAACTTCAAACTTTCACATTCTGGTGCCCTAAATTATGCAAACCAGAGCCACTTTATCCCTGAACTTCACTTTCTGTCTTCTCAAAGCACAGTAAGTCCCCAAATTATGCAAAAAAACAGGGTCATCTTTTCCCTAAAACATCCCTTTAAGTATCCAGCATCTCCCTGAACCACAAAACAGGGCCAGGTCAAGAAACACACCCTAATCTCTGTTTCAGGGTACAAGCAACACCACTGGAGAGAAATCCTTGTTCCTAAAGCCCCTGTGACTCTAAAACCCTGAATTAGCCACACACTCACACACACACACATAGGCATACACACACACACCTTACTTCACCCTTTTCCTCTGTGACCACGCTGGCTTCACACACACACACACACACACACCCAGAGATTCAACACAAACCCCTTTCAACACTATTTTAGTTACCATTATCTTACTTTCTCCAGTTTTCTTTTTTACTTCCTTCTAACTCCATCTGGTCTTCCTTCACACACTCTATTGTTCTGTTATAGTCTGTCTCTAAAATGGCTCCTGGATTTAAAACATTGTAGCTTATTGATAATGTAACTGATGTGAATAATATTTGTCTTCTGTTGATCAATGCACTTATTACAAGGACAGCTCAGTTTTCCTTAAGATCTGACATTCTGTTGATCAATGCACTTATTACAGACAGCTCAGTTTTCCTTGAGATCTGACAACCACACCTTCCCTGGGACACCATTCAAACTGAGACCTGAGCCACTTTAGAGTAGACAAACTATAGTGTCACTGCAATCCATCCATCACTTCTATCCCAATCAGTTCACCCTTGCATCCTTTCACTCACTCATAGGTTGCCACACTGCACCTCCACACACCACACACCACACGCCACCTCCAGTCCTTGATAAGTGACTGTGCAGGTTAATACTACCTAGAGATCATGTTTGGCATCTGTACGAGGCTCCTGAGTGACGTCTAGGGGCCCACTGACCGCTGAACAAGAAAATACCTACTTCTCGATCTGGCAATGAGAGGATGATATGAATGAAGTGGTAACTCGAAACGGGGGTACAAAAATATCAGACAGGTTCGTCGTAAACTTGTAAACCGTCAGTGTGGAGTTAATGAACGTGAGGCGACAGTTAGTTTCCCACAGGCCAAGCTCCTACTCTCCACTTCCTCCGGCCACCGTGACTGTCCGTCCATCCTAGCGATAATTATACACTCCAGCACTTAGTCTACTTTTGCACTATGGGTTATGGCTGTGTCCCTCCGCCACCACACCTCACCACGGCGGGGGACCGGATCAACACCAGTCGTCACCATTAAAAAAATACTGCAAATCTGCCTCAGTAGTTTGGTGAAGGCTGCAAGCACTCTGTATGTCTGGCAGTGTGCGGCGATGGGCCACGACACACAGACACACAGACACTCTGAACTGATTGGCAAGGAACTGATGACAACAATATATGAATGTGTGTGTGTATGGATATATATATTCATATATATATAATCTCTTTCTATATATATATTTACATCAATATACAAATAGTCTTGTAATAAAAAAAGAAACTGTCACTAAAATAGAGTTCCAAAAAGACTTAATAGTTAGGCCGAGGAAAAGAGGTGAGTCCTCTGGGGGTTACCGAGTCCCTGGGGTTGTGTTGGCGGTGGCGGCAGCAGCAGTGGCGGCGGTGGTATGGGTGGGGGTGGTGGGAGCTCCCTACCGCCGCCGGTCCCTGGAGCGAGACCTGTGGCGGCCGTTCTTCTTTGCCTTGTGTGGTTTGCCGAAGCCGTTGTCGTAATACTTCTTGTTGTCGTCGCGCTCATACTTCTTCTTCTCCGCGTCGTAACGGTCAAACTTGGACGCCACCACTGCAGCAGCGGCGGCGGCGGATGACGACGTGCTGTTGTACTTGTTGGTGTACTTGTCACCCTTGTCCTTGCTGGAGTTGTCGTACTTGTTACCACTGCCACCACTGCCGGGCTTCTCCTCCCTGATGTAACGGTCATTCTTGTCGTAGCGGTCCCCACCACCACCACCACCACCGCCACCGCCACCACCACCACCACTGCTGCTCTTCGGGGGGTAGCGGTCCACCTTGTCGTACTTGTCGTAGCGCTCATACTTGTCGTAGTTTCTCTGTGGTGAGCGGGAGTGTGACCGCGACCTGGACCGCACGATGAGACCCTTCTCCCTGCAAGCCAAGTGACCGGGTGAGAGCTGAGGGGTGATGGGTGAGAGATGAGGCATGAAGGGACAAGACATGACAGGTGAAGGGATAATGGGTGAGGAGTGATGGGGCAATACAAAGTAACATTCATCATTTCCTATAGTACACACCCTATTTAAGTAAGAAATCCACAATCTCTCCCTTTGAAATATAAACATACATTACTTCACTTCAAGACATGTCCTCTATTTTTATTCCTATTCTTTACTATGAGGAAATATAAACAAGCACCATTTTCTTTACTTCAAGCCCTATTTAAGACAGAAACCCCTACAGTCCCTCCCTTTAAAATATACCTAAACATACATTACTATATTTCAAGACACATGTACTACTTTTTCTCTTCACTATTTATTATGGATCAAAATTTCAGTGAACATTTTTCTTTTTACTTTCGTTACCTTGCATAAATTACTTCCCTTTTCACTAACAATAGAAAAAGAAATGGAACAGTCTTCAGCGTCACAACTACAGGAACAACAAGGCCAAGATGTAACAAGATTATGCAAGAGATGGCTAACACAACACTACACCACGATTATTCAAGAAATGGCTAACACAACACAACGCCACACCACCACACATGACAAGCTAACAGCATTGCAACACCACTACAAACATGCTATCACCACCTCAAGACCACAACACACCAACGAAACATGCAAACACCAACACAACACCACTACAAACACCAACAAGCAGACTAACACCACTACACACCCAACCAAGCATGCTAATACCATCTTAACACCACTATACACCAACAAAACATGCAAACACCAACACACCACCACCATGCTAACCACACCATGAAGGATACATGCTGATAAACACACACACACACACACACACACATACATACACACAAAAAGTTAATGCACCAAAAGACACACACACATTCTCTCTCTCTCTCTCTCTCTCTCTCTCTCTCAGGGAAGCATAGATTGGCAAGTATAAACAAGCATACACATTTTTTAGAGCTCAAAATGCATGAAAGTTAATATAAATAGAAATATAAAGTAGAATGATTTAACAGGCATGATAAATGTTTACAGGTTCACAATGCATGTTAAAAAAGGGGAGAGAAGGGAGGAAAAGAGTTTATAAGCCATAAATGCACATTTACAAGTTCAAAAATGCATAAAAAAAAAAGGATAAGGGAAAGATTATGTGTAAAGTTAAAAAAATGGACAATCAAAGTGAGATATCAATGAAAGGAAATGAAGGAAGAAAAGAGAAACAGAGAAGAACTGAGAAGTAGAAAAAAGAAAGAAAGGAGAACAGAAAAAATGGGAGAGAGAGAGAGAGAGAGAGAGAGAGAGAGAGAGAGAGAGAGAGAGAGAGAGAGAGAGAGAGAGAGAGAGAGAGAGAGAGAGAGAGAGAGAGAGGGGGGAGGACAATAAATCACACACTTGTTCTTGGTGAAGCATGGCAGGGGGTTTAGTTGGGTTGGGCTAGGTTAGGTAAGGTAAAGCAAGGTAAAGTAAGATAAGATAAGATAAGATAAGATAAGTAAGATTAAGTAAAAAAAAATGCAAAAAGTTGGATAAAAAATAAAATAAATCAATAAATAAAAAATAGAAGATTAAGCAAAGAGAGGGAGGGACAAGGGATGGGCAGAGACAGGCAGGGATGGGCGGGGACAACTAAACTACTTACTTGTTCTTGGTGAAGCGTGGCGGTGGAGTGACGGCGGGCGATGGGGTGCGTGAATACTTGTTCTTGTTGCTGCCGCGGTGCTTGTCCCTTGACCGTGACCTGGAGCGAGACCGGGAACGAGAACGTGGCGACCTGGAGTGTGACCGAGATGACCTGGAGTCTCGGCGCTGCTTCTTGCGTGACCTTCTGTGCTGCTGCGGCGAGTGGCTGTGGCTGCGGCTGGCACTCCTCGACCGGCTGCCGCTGCTGCCGCTACGCTTCCTGCCGGAGTTCCTACAGGGACGAGGGAGGGACGGGGTGGGGCTGTGTTAAGGGGGAAGGCTCACTGTGGGGTCTGGTTTTTCTTTTTTTTTTTTCTTTTTTGTAATAATGTTATGTAACTTCAAATTGTGTGGTATGTTGGTCTTTTTTTGTTTGTTTTTGTTGTTTTTGTAATAGGTAATGTTATGTTACTTCAATGCTATGTGGTATGTGGTCTGGTTTTGTAATTGGTAATGTTGTGTCACTTCAATGACAAACCTGGTGACTGACCGAAGGGAGTCTGACAAACCTGGTGACTGATTGAGGGCAATCTGATAAACCTGGTGACCGATTGAAGGAAAACTAACCTGGTGACTGATTGAAGGGAAATGGACAATAGAAGATGGATTTGTAACTAAGTAAATGAACAACCTAATGAATGTATAAACAACCCAATACCCTTCACTGCATCACTGTCATTGCACTAACCTAACCTAACCTAAACCAAACCCAGCAAACTCCAATGCTTTATGACGGGATCAAAAACGTTTATGAATGAAAAAAATTAATAGGAGGAGTCAATCACAGTTCAAAAGAAATCACCAGGAAATTTGCTATAAAAACGGATATAAATCAAAATCAGGATGGAGAAAGGAGTAATGAGAGGAACTGAAATGCAACACACACACACACACACACATACACACAGGATGAAACACAGCCAGCCATCTCTCTCTCTCTCTCTCTCTCTCTCATACATACATACATACATACACATATACACACCAAAAAGCGGGAGCATTCACAATCATCACTCCCTAACACGCACGCACATCTCAAACACAAACCCACCACACCAACACCCCTCAAACACCACACACAACACCACAAAATCAAAACACCAGAGGAAACCACACACACCACACTGCACCAGACAGTAACACCACTACCAACTACACACCTACTAACACCAGTGCCACCAACACTACCAACAAAACACTTACAACCAATTAAAAACTCGTATAAACAATCAACACAACCCTACAACAGACAACAACAACAACAACAACAACAACAACAATCTATTCATGGTACATAACCGGTATTAAGTAACAACATAAGTGATGGAATTTTCACCTATATATGATTTTTTTTTTCCATTTTGATGTCACCCATAATAAACTTCTTAGGGTAAATATTGTAGAGGAAGGAAGGAAGGAAGGAAGGAAGGAAGGAAGGAAGGAAGGAAGGAAGGAAGTGAACAGTAGTAGTAGTAGTAGTAGTAGTAGTAGTAGTAGTAGTAGTAGTAGTAGTAGTAGTAGTAGAAATGGAAAAAAAAAAAAGAATAAATGAAACAGAGAAGTAAACAGAATAAGAATGAAAGGAGTAGCAGTAGTAATAGCAATAGTAGTTACAAAAGCAAAAAAAATTGAAAGAAAAGAATAAAAATAAAAATAACAATAATAGTATCAAATAAAGAAAGAAACACAAAGGAAAAACAAGTGACAATACAAGTAGTAGTAGTAGTAGTAGTAGTAGTAGTAGTAGTAGTAAAACAAATAAAAAAAAACTCAACATCATCACCACACACCACCACCATAAAAATAACAAATAAACAAACAAATAAAAATAATAACACCAACACCACCAGCACCACCACTAACCTCTCAGGCGACGATGAGCGTTTGTGAGGTGGTGAGGTGGCCTTGTTGGGTGTGTTGGCGCGGGAGGCGGGGCTGAAGGCGGTGTTGGTCTGAGGCGTCACGATGGAGGCCACCACCTTGCTGCGTAGTCGTGCCTCTTGCTGCTCCTTCCGTATCTCCTCCACCCGCGCCTCAAGTGCCTCCAGCTTCACCTGCAGGAGGAGGAGGATGAGGGTAAGTGTGAGGGTAAGAAGAGGAGGAGGAAGGTAAGTGTGAGGGTAAGAGGAGGAGGAGGAGGAGGTAAGTGTGAGGGTAAGAGGAGGAGGAGGAGGAGGAGGAGGAGGAGGAGGAGGAGGAGGAGGAGGAGGAGGAGGAGGAGGAGGAGGAGGGTAAGTTAGAGTATGAGTAGGAATAAATGTGAGAAGAGGAGGAGGAGGAGGAGGGGGTAAATATGAGGGTAAGAGTAAGGAAAAATGTAAGAGTAAGAGCAATAAAGATAAACATGAGGAAAAGAATACTGATAAACATGATGATAAAGATAACAACAAGGATAAACATGAGAATAAAAGCAGTAAGGATAAATATGAGAATAAGAGTAACAAGGACAAATATAAGAATAAGAACAAGGATAAATATGAGAATAACAATAATGATAAACATGAATAAGAGTAACAGTAAAAATAAACAAGATAATAACAATAAGAGCAATAAGAGTACGAGGAAGAAGTGCATTGATGAGGGTGTGTTTTACCTTTTTCCTGGTGTAGAGCCTCAGGATGGAGGCGGCGACGTCCTCGATGTGGTCCTGCTTCACCCGCAGCACCAGGTACCAGGGCGGGCTCTCCGGCAGTGGCACCTTGCGCAGGCGGGCGGCCAGCCAGATGCAGGCGCAGGCAATGGTCTCGGGGCTGTAGCGCAGGAAGACGTCAGTGCGCAACGCGTCGTTCATGTAGTTCCTGCCGGGGAGAGAGAGAGGGGGGGGTGCTGGGGTGGAGTGGTGGTGCCATCCTCCTCAAGTTGATGGCTGTTGTAGCTGGTGGTGATGTGGCTGGACACCTGATACATGAGAGGCAGTGAAGCTGCTCAAGGCTTTATCACATCATGACTCTACAACTCAGCTGTCTACAGCAGTGATGGCTTTATTCACCCTTCCACTCCATGTCCTTTAAGAGGACGGACTGACTCACTGAGTGACTGACTGACTGTTTACCACTAAATATGTCAACACTTAGGAACAGGACGAAGAAGATAAGCAGTGAAGCCCGGCAGTCTGCCCTTCCCCCCTCCACCTGCCAAACCTGACCCTCTTCATCCCTCCACCACATTTCCTTCCACTCCCTGTGGTGCGGGCCGCCACGGTGCCTGCGGCGGCCGGCCGGCGGGGTCCCGGTGGCTGGGGTGTGGCATGGCACCCTGGCACCTGCAAAGAGAGCTTAGTGCACGCAATTCCACCCGCTCATCACTACACCACTGTCCTCGACGTCCTCAGTCTTGACGGCACAACCACTGTCACCACTTCCACTATTAAGGAAATTGTCAGGTTATGTAGTAAATCTTTCCACACTGATTACTTAGCTCCAAAGGCTTGATATTTACAATGATCTTTATCTTTATGTCATAAGCAACATTACGCACATTTAACTTGATGGGGTAGTAGCAGTAGTAGTATTCCTTGTCCATGATCCCTCTGTGTGCATGCAATCCCTGAAAACCTCTGAGCAGCCACTTGTTACTACCACCTAGTGCAAACAAGCAACGCTGATCATGTTTTCAGCTCTGACAGGACTACAAAGGGCAACAAATGTTCCTTACTGCAACAAAAGGTACGTTTTCCAGTTAGGTATTGAGAGTGCAGCTTCTTGACGCTAAGTTACCATAAAGTTCATTCAATTCATGTGACTACACGTTTCCTACTGAACAGTTACAACAACCCAGGGCAAGGCAGGGCAGGCTGGAGCAAGGCCTGAGGAGCTAGACAAAAAGTGGAGGCGCTGTGTGGTGGTGGTGCAGCCGGGCCAGCCACAGTCTGAGGGAGTTGCTGGGGAAGCCAACTGCCCGACACCACACCCGACCGATCGCAGGGGAGCCCACAGTGACAAGAGCCCGGCCAGACTACGCGCCACGTGCCACGTGCCAGCCACGCTAGCAGAGGGAAGGTGGTGGAGCTGGAGGTCAAGGTGGTGGCTGTGTGGTGGTGGTGGTGATGGAGGTGGTGGTGGTTGGTGGTGGTGGTGGTGGAGGACGCAGGGGCAGTGCTGGCCTCACCAACACAACTTACCTTGCCCCACCTTCCTCTGAGATGGAATAAAACCTCACATTAATAATAGGCAACCAAAACATTTTTGAAAAATTAGCACCAGATTTGGTAGCAAACATCTTCAGCTGTTGCACATAAACAGTAGGAACAAAATTATCATAAAACCTTCACTCCACTACCAAACTAATTCATTGCACCTCCAGAAACACTCTCCCTACTGTCAACTCTTTAACCTCTCTCCCTCCCTCCCCACCATGGTTCCGACAACACACACACAGAGAACACAAGGATGAACTAACACCACTAACAGGACATGGCTTAACCCCTCAAGGACCAACACACACACACGCACACACACACACACATTAACAGTTAGAGAAAGCTTTTGTTTTTAGAGGACTCATCAACACATGCTTCAGTCTCCCCTCCTTTCCTTTCTCTATCTACCATCCCTATTCCCTATTCCCTCTCCTCTCTACCCATCATTCTCTATCCATACACCACCTCTTCTTTTCCTCCCACATCCTTACCTCTCCACATTGCCTCTACTTTCTTCATCTATCCACTAACTTTCTTCCTCTCTCTTGCAACGCCCTCCACTCATTTATACCAAACACTCCACCAGTCCTTTCTCTGTCTCTATCTCTCACCCTCTCACTCTCTCTTTCTCTGTCAGTCTCTAAAAGTATCTCCTCCCCTGTTGTTCCCCCAGCCAGCCAGTGCCAAGCCCCGGCACTGCGGCACTGTGGTTACATGTCACTCACGGCTCAACAAGTGCCTCGTCTCAGCTATCCATCAACTTTGTGCTTTGTGAGGCCAGAATTACCAATACATAATTTGTCTCAAGCTGTAAAAAGGATAAAAACAATAATGCAGTCATAGCCCCACCACATCCCCTCCCCTCTCCCTCCCCCTCCCTCCTGCCCCTCAGCGGGTGAAACAGAGCTCTAATGAAAAGAAAAAAGAGAACACAATACACAGTCTCTCATGCATCAAATGCCTACCACATCAGCCATCATCATCATTATCATTAATATCATCAACTTGAATGGGTATATATTCACACATCAACAAAGTAATAGTAATAGTAGTAGTTCATGACCATCACCAGTGCCCAGGATCCTACACAAGGTCACTTAAGTACCCCAGCATTACCCCAGCCAAGGACGGGTCGCATTAAGACCCCGCCTGTGCCCCGCCTGCCCTGCCCCGCCCACACCCACACTGGCTCGTCCTCCATGTAATATTAGTAGGGAACCAATAGAGAGGAGGCTTGGGTGAGTTAGTGTAAGGACGTGTAGAGCCCTGGGCAATGAGTGTGGGGGAGGGCGGGGGCAGAGGTGAGGCCTACACACACACACAGCCTTCCCGGAGACAGCCCTGGAGGCCCTGAGGCTGCGTGAGGGACCTTGCCACAATCAACATGAGACAGGTTCAGGTGAAGCCCACAACGGTCACAGGTGAAGATAGCACAGCCCAGTCTCTCCTAACACCACTACTAACTCTCCTTCACACCTCAGGGTTTGGCAGGACGGCCCAGGCAAATCTAACTTCACAAATCAACAGAACCAATAACTTTTTTTTTGCGTTTGACTGTCTCCCAAGTGATTCAGTGGAGCTGTTAACTGATAAGACTGATAGACTGACTGGCAGCTGTCACTAGAGGGCACACATTACTATCTTCACCCACAGTGACCACCAACCACTGGAAAACAAA
>NC_059264.1:2514082-2526582 GCF_017591435.1 Portunus trituberculatus | reverse complement strand
GTGGGGGATTTAAAATAGTGAAGACTTTGTCCATTAATCTTCTGACCTTCATAGACCCTTCCTAACATCAGTAAAATGATCCAATGATACTCAAAACTCAAGGTAAAAAATGCATCTCAGTACCGAAGGGGTCTAGTGGGAGGTTTCAAGACATTTATCCCTTTTTTGGGCTAACTCACTCTCAAACCTCCAAGGAGACTGACAACTACCTAAGTGAATTTTTTTCTTTTGTAATGTTGCCCTCGGCCAAAAAAAAAAAATAAATTAAATAAAAAAAAAAAAAAAAAAAAAAAATAAAATAAATAAATAAATAAATAAATAAATAATAAAATAAATAATAAAATAAATAAAAATAATAGATAAAAATACAACACTTACTTTCCGTTCTTGACTTGTCGGATGTGATTGAAGACATTAATAACATCTCTGATCTTGCGTGGCGCCTCTTCAATCTTGGAGGCGAGAGCGATGCAAGCCATGGCAGTCGTCTCCATAGGGTACCGCACCATCGACTTGGCGTAGTAGAATCTCTGGAACAACACCTGCCCGGCAGCCATGGCAACCTGCAACACACACAATGCAGGTTAGTGTTTGTGTAACTGAGGGAAGAAAGAAAGAGGTGAAAAATTTTAAGAGTATCAGAGGAAATGAGTAAATCTAAGGTGATGGTTTAGAATGATGTGTGTACTTAAGTGTTGGAAGAAAGAGTAGTATTTTTGTCAGTAGTGAAGGAAGAAGTAAATAGAGGTGGAAAGAGTGAGGTGAAAAAGTACGAGTATCAGAAATAAGGAAGTAAATTCAAAGTACCGGTTTAGAATGACTGCCTAGTATAAATGTTAGGAAATGAGTATGTGGGGGCAAGTGTGTGTTAGTAGAGAGAAGAAAGCTAAATAGAGGTGGAAAAAGTAAGGTTATCAGAAGAAATGAGTAAATATAAGGTGATTTTAGAATTATATATCTATTTAAGTGTTGGAAGAAAAGTATGAAGGGTCAGTATTCATGTGTTACTCGTGAGGGCAGAAAGATAAACAAGGATAACAGTTTAGAATGATTTGTCTAGTATAAGTTTTGAAGGAAAAAGAGAGTATGAGGTCAGTATTTGTAAGTTACTGAAGGAGGAAAGATAGAGGTGGAAAAAGTGGGGATATCAGAACAAAGGAATAAATTTAAGGTGATGTTTTAGAATGATGTGCCTACTTAAGTATTAGAAAAGAAAAGTACGAAGGGGTTTGTGTGTTACTGAGGGAAGAAAAGTAAATAGAGGTGAAAAATTAAAGAGGTGAAAAATTAATGGTATCAGCAACATAAGTAAATTTGAGGTAACGGTTTAGAATGTGTTGGAAAAAAGTGTGTTACTAATGAGGAGGAAAGGTAATGAGAGGTGAAAATTGAGAGTATTAGGAGCAAATTTGAGGTGAGGGTTCAGAATGCTGTGTGTAGTGAAAGTGTCAGAAAAAAGTATGTATCCAAACGTATGAAGAAACGTGCTTATCTCTTATACAAATACACTTCAGGTCCATTCAAAGGCATAAGTAAACACTAAATAGCTTAAATAACAATTCCTGTAAACAAGCCCAATTTTCTTTTCCTTTCTCCTCCAAAACGAACAAAACGCACACCAAACAAACGTAAACCACTGACATATAAACAAGTGAGAAACAACCGCCACTACTACCACCACCACACCACCAAAAAATAAATAAATAAATAATAATAATAAAATAAATAAATAAATAGAAAAAACCAAACACCTGACAAATGAAGTGCAATCAAACAAGGGTGGCATTCCTGTGTTGTTGTGAGTTGAGATGGCCGTGAGTGGGGGATCAATAGGTGGTGGATGGTGTCGTGAGGAGGGGGGAACAATGAGGCTACACAATGCTTCCTGATTGCTACCCTTGCCTGCTGGGACGCCTCATTGCTCTGCTGGAGATGTGGGCGAGATGAGAACCGGTGAAGGAGACGCAGAGAAAGATGTGTGACTATACCTAACCTAACCTAATTTAAATATACCTATCCTAACCTAACCTAACCTAACTATACCTAATTTTAACCCCTTCAATACCAGGATGAATTTTTACCATGAGTTTTGGGTGTGATTGGACAATTTTATTTACACTAGCAAGGCTCTATGGAGGTCAGAAGGTTCATGGTCCTGACATGAGATTCTGAGGCTGTATAAAACTACCTTATGGTAACCTGAATAAATATGAAGACCTGTCATGTACTGGAGGGGCTAACCCAACTAAGCCTAACCCAAAAAAAAAAAAAAAAAAAAAAAAAAAGTAAACCTAACCTATCTGAATCAACTCAATTACATTTAAACTAACCTAACTAAATCTAACCTAACCAAACTTGTGCTCGGGATGTGGGTGAGATGAGAACCAGTGGAGACGCAGGGAAAACAAATGACAGAGAGAGAGAGAGAGAGAGAGAGAGAGAGAGAGAGAGAGAGAGAGAGAGAGAGAGAGAGAGAGAGAGAGAGAGAGATAATCATTCATTTACAAACTCAGACAACTAATACAATACCTTCACTTGAATGCTAAGATATGAATTAGCCAAGTTCGTAATGAGGAGTTTTCAGAACTAGTGGTTGTCACCAGGTGGCAGCACGTACGTGTCCCCTTCGCTCTCACAGGAGTAATACAGAACATACCTGCAGTGTCATTCTATAAACACAGAGATGCAATAAGTCATTATAATATATTTTTCTACAAAATCCATTCTAGGTAGTAACACAGGCAAAAATCAAACCCTATCCATGAACAAATGTACATAAGTTGATTTTCTTGTGAACCGGCATTGAGGCTTGTTTGGTCATCTCCACATTTTCAAAAGAGTACACCCCTGATCGGAAATGTATTAATCCAGTTGACAGTAAACATGAAAACATGTGTCACTTAAAAGTCCAAATCACGCAGATGAATTTACTAGTATATGGAAACAACAATTCTAATTAAGAACAGGCAACTCGATTATCCTGACGAGTGTTGCTGTCTAACCCAACCTGGGCTGCCCAGGTGTTTAATTTAACAAACACATTGTTGGATAAATAGTTAATTCCTGCTGTAATGTCCATGTCACTGTGTCATGAGGAGGAGAAAAACTTCTCATATTTCTCTCTCCTAACTCTACAGCTGTCCAGTGATATGCTTAGTCTTTGCTTCATTGTTTTGCCGCGTCTTGATCTCCATGAAAGCGATGCTAAAATTCCCATGAAAATCACTATGTACACCCATATATCACCATGTTACTGAGTAAGTTGGGTCATCCTATGTAGTTACCTTTTACATTATCCAAATCAATAGATCTTTGACTTGTAGTATGCCACATTTAAGATATTGATAGCAGTATTACAAGATAATCACAAAATTTCTTGTTCTGTTTTGACTATATCTTCTCCCAAAATTATCCATACAGGATATTTAAAACTACATACAGAATGTCAACAGTATCATCGTAATCAATGTTCTATGCATCTGTATGCGCCTGGGATTATTTAATACAACAATAATTTAGCTCATGTCAGCAAGGGACACATAGCAGCAGTGACATCTGGTGGATTAGTTCTGAACACTCCCCATAAAAAAAAATAAATAAAAAATAAAAAAAAAAAAAAAAATATATATATATATATATATATATATATATATATATATATATATATATATATATATATATATATATATATATATACACACACACACACACATTTACGAGCCCAGATCAATAGAATAATACCCTTTTTTGAACACCAAGCTAAGAACGAGCATGACACAATACTTTCACTTGAACGCAAAGAAATATATATTAGCCAAATTTGTAATAGAGAAACGAATGCATCAGAAAAAATGAGTCAAGACTACACATATACAAACCAAGACCAATAGAATAACACCCTTTTTTTGTGTGTACCAAGATAAGAACGAGCATGTATACGGATTGAGTGAGCTGTCAATAGAGAGGAATAAATGCGACCAGTGAAACAGACGGGAAAGAAACAAGACTATACCTCATCTACAAACTCAGTCAACAATGAAAAGGAAAGGAAGAAGAAAAGAATGAAAGAAAGAAACAAAGGAAAGAAGGAAAGAAGGAAAAATGCATGGATGGACAAATGGATGAAAGGATGGATAGATGGAAAGTGTTGTAAGACTAATGGACACTTAAAATAAGCAAACAAATAAAAAATACAAGCTAATGAAGACAAACAAATAAATAGATAATTGGAAGGAAGGAAGGAAGGAAGGAAGGAAGGAAGGAAGGAAGGAAGGAAAGAAGAAATAATGAAAGAAAGAAGAAAGGAAGGAGGGAAGGAAGGATAGATAAATAGATGAACAGAACTGGGAGGGAGGAAAAAAAAAAAAAAAAAAAAAAAAAAAAACTAATGAACGACAAGCGCATAATCAATACATCGACCGCTCCACACTGACCTGCGTATAGAAAACACGAAACAGGATAAGGATGTGCGACTCATGCATTCATCTAACAGATAAAAGATAATGAGTGCCGCATTAATACAATGATAAACACACGAGAGATAAGACTGATGATGAAGAAAGACGACAGGTGAGACTGACAAAGGAATAGGAAAAGGTGAGACTATACGTATTGGAAACATTGTCAGGCAGTGTAGTGTGTGTGTGGCTGGGATATAAATGAGAGAGAGAGAGAGAGAGAGAGAGAGAGAGAGAGAGAGAGAGAGAGAGAGAGAGAGAGAGAGAGAGAGAGACTACTTCCTTGTTCATGCAGGAGATTAAGAGGTTAAAGCTTTGTCCTTACGTGCAGACACACACGCACACACACACGTAGATATGACTGAACAAGGAAGGAGGAACATTCTTTCTCTCTCTCTCATATTAAATTAGTATGTAGTATAGAAAGACCGTCCATAACATAAACATAACTTTTTGGAGTATCAACTTAAATCCATACGGTAATACAAAAAATACACATAGGGAAGCTTATAAAAGTTATTAACCGCAAAGAAAAAAAGTATATATATTAATCACCAATAAGGAGAGAGAGAGAGAGAGAGAGAAAATTAGATATAAACATTTTGAGTAAAATTACATAATAATAATAACAGCAGCATTTCAATATAATACACACAATAAACTTCAAACTAGTAAGGATTAATTTTGCTTCCTAGTCATATCACATCAAGTATTTAATTTCTAGAGCTCAGAGTTAAAATTGGCCCTTCCTACATTGCATATATGTTAATAATTCTACTAATAACAGCATTTTGATATAAGTAAACCAAGAATTTTATCTCTACAGACAAAAGCAATAATAATAATACCAGCATTTAGATATAAGCAAACCATGTATTTGATTTCCAGACCCAAAAATAATACTAATAACAGCATTTAAACACAAGTAAAGCATGTATTTAAACTCTAGAGCCAAAATGAGAACAGCATCTAGATATAAGTACAGCAAGTATTTAAACCCCAAACCAGAAAATACTACAACTAACAGCATTTAAATATAACTAAAGCTGGTATTTCATTTCTAGAACCCATAAGTCACGAGCAGCCCTTCCCACCACACTTGGCTTCCCCTGAACATGTGTATAGGCTGATAGAGGTTACTTCAAATAAAAAGATAATAATAAACATGCAACTCAGACCCTAAAGAACCCCAAAATGACCCTAGGCTTTGTTTGAACCTTGGGCACTCAACAAACACCAAATATTATGAACTTAACCTAACAAACTGCCATCCTACCAAACCCACATGCAATTTAGGCCATAAAGAACCACTAGACCCTTAAATAAGCCCTGAAAAACACCCCTGAACCTTGAATAACACCTATACTAGAGATCTCTAAAATGACCCTAAGCATGATTATGAACCTAACCTAACAAACTGCCTTCCTACCAAACCCACATGCAATTTAGGCCATAAAGAACCACTAGACCCTTAAATAAACCGAGAAACACCCCTGAACCCTGAATAACACCCAAGAAATCACCAAAATGACCCAAACATTGTATGAACCACGAGGACTTAAAACACGCTATTATGAACCTAACCCAACAAAACTACTACCAAACCCAGAAAATGAAGAACCACTAGAACCTCAAATAGACCCTGAAAAACTGCCCTGAAAACCCTGAGAGCTCAAAAATAATCCCAAGTTTTGTCTAATCCATGAACACCTAAAATACACCCAAAATAACCAACTAATCCCCAAAAAACTGACTGCTAGACCCTACAGAACCACTACAACGTGAAATGAACCCTAAAAAGCACCCCTGAAGACCCTGAAAGCATCCCTGAGAGCCCCAAAATAACCCCAAGCTTTGTCTGAACCACGAGCACTTAAAAAACACCAAAAATATTCAACATACCCCAAGAAAACTTATCCCTAGACCTTACAGAACCACTAGAATCTTAAATAAACCCAGAAAAAGAACTTTGGGTAACTTAAAACGTGGCTGGATGGAAGGCAACACTCACCTGGGGCAGCCTGAGTAGGATTCCTCCAGTCTGGATTAACTCGCATCCTAAAATCCTGAGGTCCATTTCTATCTCCGGGTCGAGGCCATCCTGCTGGGAAGGACTCGGGGACAGCTTCTCTGGGGGCAGTAACACATTTTCTAAGGTAATAACCACAGAGCCGTACTTTTTCGCAGGCGGGTTCATTGCCTCTGTACCCGCAGCCGCCATCTTGAGCTGTGAGAGTAATCAGTGAAGTGAGAGCAGCTTGGGAGAGCGAAGGAGAGTGGCGAGACAAAAGAGGGTCGATGGTTTCCTGTTTGACTCCGCCTCTTACTTCCTCGCTCGCTCGCTTTCCCTATTTTCTCAGTTATTTGTCTTGTCTAGCTTTATTTGATGTGGTTATGTGTTGTTTTATTCATTTTAGTGTGGTGTTGTTTTGTCTCGTTTGGTTTTATTGGGTTACATGTTTTTTTTAGGGTGTTTTGGTAAGAAGGGAATTATTATTGTTGGTATCTAGACTCTGCCTCTCTCTCTCCCTTCCTCGCTCGCTCGCTTTCTCTATTTTTTTTCCAGTTATTTGTCTTGTTTAGCTTTATTTGATGTGGTTTTGTGTTGTTTTATTAATTTTTGTTTGGTTTGGTTTTATTTGTTTATTTATTTTTTTGGGGGGAGCGTCTTACCAATGGGAAACAATATTATAGAGGTGTCTTGACTCAGCTTCTTCCTTCCTCTTTCTAGCTTGCTCCCTTTCTCTCTTTTCTCAGTTTTTATCTCGCTTTATTTGACGTGGTTTTTGGTTGTTTTATTCATTTTTGCATAGTATTATTTGACTTTGTCGGTTTATTTTATTTATTATTTTTTAATAGTGCTTTGGCAAGGTAGAATAATACTGCTGGTATCTTGACTATGCTTGCTCGCTCTCTGTCTTACTTTCTTTATTTTCTCAGTTATATGTCTTATATCGGTTTATTTGGCGTGGTTTTGGGTTGTTTTATTCGTTTTAGTGTGATATGATGTAATTTTCCTGAGTTATTTGAGTTTTTAGGGGTGTTTTGGCAATGTGGAGCAACAATACTGGTGGTCTGACTCCGCCTCTCTCTCTCTCTTGCTTCAGTCAGTCCCGCCCCTTATCTTAGTTGATTTATGTGTTTATATTTTGTGAGTTTTTAGTACATTCTAGCTTTATTTAATGAGTTATTCGGGTTATGTACATTTCAAATGAATGGATGGAGAGATGAGAAAGATGGATGCTGTTTTAGTTAAGGGATTTCTTTATTTTATCTTTTTATTCCGCCTCCTCCTCTCTCTTAGTTAGCAATTCATCTATTTTCATGCTCTTTTTCTTGTATATCATTGGTATATTGTATCTATCTATCTTTTTCTTACTCATTTCCCCCTCTCTCTTCACACAGATTCGTGATTCTCTTGGGGTGAGATTGGATCCTCTTTGTATAAAGGATCTGAGTGTGGCTGGCTGATCCTTTCTCATTACGTGTGCAGTTACTGGAAAACGTTTTGATGGCGTACTGTTTTATCAATACAATTTATACGCTAACCTTCTTTGTATTATGTCTACTCACTTCATTAATAACTTCACCACTGCCTTTTCTTCCCTTAAGATCCCTTACAAAGACCAAAAAGCAGGAATGACAAGCAGATATACTTATTTTAAAAACCTCATGTAACAGATATTGATGCTAGATGTAACATGATAAGTAAATACAGTTAGAATTTAAGGAAATATAGATAATAGTAGTGGTGATAGAGGATTCACAGTGACAATAGATTCAAGTGTGCGTAATGATGAATCAGAAAAAGAGCAAGGTGAAAGCTAATGGGGGTTTCCAAGAGAGAGAGAGAGAGAGAGAGATGACGGAGGTACGCTTCTAGGAAAAAATTGCATCATTCAACAGTTTCCTGCTTCGTGTACCAGTGACGGATGAGCGACTACTACTACTTAGACACACACAAAAAGATTAAACAAGAATATAACGAATGAGAACATGATAGATACTTAAGAGAAAAACAAGATATAGATAGAAATTAAGAACGATAAACAGACATAGATAAATAAATAGATAGACGACAGACAGATAGATAGATAGACAAGTAAATAGACAAGCAAACAGACATACAGGCAGACAAACAAGCAAGCAGCCATGGTCCAATCAATCATAGCAGCTAAGTATAGACATGTTAGCTTGGCCAGCCAGGAAACTTGAATAGCATTGACCCAAATACACAAACAAACACGTGAATATCGTATACATATAAATAGAAACACACTTATCTTTGCCATTTCCTCACATATAGAAAGCGTGAGGAGCAGATAAGACGTAATTGATTGATGCAACTGGGAAAACCAAATATAAAGTTGACATTACTTAAAGTTGCAAGGTCTTACTATTATAGATCGAAGCTAAAAGGGATGTAAAAAGCCAGGGATAGTGTGTGTTTTTATGTTTATTTATATTTTTCATCTCTGGTAGGAATATAGTTCGTTGTGGAGAGAGAGAGAGAGAGAGAGAGAGAGAGAGAGAGAGAGCGTTTCGTAGCTAACATGAGTACCTAATATTAGTAAATGGAAACTTTCACATCTTTGAATTTTTAGTTTGGGAAGATTCTGATTAAAATAAGTTATTATTGAACTATATAAACAAAAAAAAGATGTGATATATAGCTTTACTGACCTCTTCTTCTTCTTCTTCTTCTTCTTCTTCTTCTTCTTCGTCTTCCTTTGTTGTTAATGTTCTTATTTTTGTTCTTCCTTCTTCATTTTCTCCAGTTTTCTTTTCATCTTACCTTTTTCTATTAATTTTTCATAATATTTTGAGAACATTCCTAGTCTTTCTTATTATCGTCTCTCTCTCTCTCTCTCTCTCTCTCTCTCTCTCTCTCTCTCTCTTTGTTTCTTTCTATACTTCTAAGCATTCATATAGTTTGTCTCCTTATTCCTTTCCTCTCCTTCTTCATCTCTCTCATTTATCGTCTTTTAAATCACTAACACTTCTATTCTCTTCACCAAACCTAACCTAACCTCCTTCTACACACACAAACATTACAACATTATCTAACTATCTACACCATACTACTACTACTACTACTACTACTACTACTACTACTACTACGGCAGATTAACAGGTTGGGTATGTCATTTTCTTTCTTATTATATCGCCACACACACACACACACACACACATATGCATCAGCCAGCCGCTGCAAGATTTATTTTAGGGAATGGTGTGTGTGTGTGTGTGTGTGTGTGTGTGTGTGACTTACCTCTGATTGGTGCCAGCAGGTGTGTGTGTGATTGGGCTACACACACACACACACACACACACACACACACACGATATCCTATAATGAGTAATGACCTGACTCTATGACCTGACCTTACCTGACCTGAGATCTCCCTCCTGCTCCCCTGATCTCTTTAGAATCTGATCAATCCCTATATTGTATCTCTCTCTCTCTCTCTCTCTCTCTCTCTCTCTCTCTCTCTCTCTCTCTCTCTGTGTGTGTGTGTGTGTGTGTGTGTGTGTTTGTCGTAACAGGAAGCGGTAACTCATTTCGTTGTTTCCTTAATGTCAAACAACGCACACCCTTTTTCCATCTTTTTTTCCTTTTCTTTCCATAATCTTTTCCCTTGCCTTCTCTTCACATCACCACCACCAGAAGTCAGTCACCACCACCACCACCGCCATGCAAACACCACTCAAGCACCACCACCACCTCCTCCTTCACCTCCTTCTGCTCGTCTTGTTCAGGTAACTGCCCCTCTCACCTCACCTGTCCTTAATTAGCACAGGTGATGGAGATAAAGGAAGGTATTTGGAAGAAGGCAAGGAAGAATTAAAGATATAAGAAAATAATAGAGTCTGGAAGAATTTGTTAGGCCTATAAATGGTAGTTTTATTATGAAACATCTTTGTCTATTGCCTTTTCCTATAAAGACGATTAGCTGCGTTCTCAAGAGTGCTTTTACTGTTAATGGCGTAGAAATATTGTTATGAACCTAACCTAACCTAACTTAACCATAACCTAACCTAACCTACCCTAACCTATCTGTATTCTGAAACGCTTCTCTCCCTCATTCACTGCTTACCAAAGGCTCTGTAGTTGAAGATACTCGTGTTTTTAAGGGTAGTTTTTATGATTCTGGTGATGGGTTGGCAAAATTTCTACTTAATTCAAAGCAAAAACTGTCATGGAAACCGGGGTAGTTGTCTCTGCAGGGTGTTTGTGAATAGGGCATATGTAGAGGTGTGGGTAGTCTTTGTAACCCCCCCTCCCTCCCTCCCTCCCTCCCCTGATGTTTTTCTCATGGTTTTGCTGGTGGACTTCCATCTGTCTTCTCCTTTTCTTTCACTATCTACCGTTCCCTATGTTCTTCTTTTCTTTCATTATCAACTTTTATCTATCGTTTGTTCTCTCGCTTTCACTTTTCATCTATTTTCTTCTTTACTTTCACGATTAACTTTCATTTATTTTATTTTTTCGCCATTTTTATTTTCTTTATTTTTTCTTTCCCTATTAACAGTTTACCTATCTTCTTCTGTTCTTCCATTATCAACTTTTATATCATCCTCTGTTATTTCGCTTTTAACCTATCTTCTCTCCTTTCACTATCAACTGTTATCTATTTTCTCCTTTTTCTATGACTATCAGCTTTTACTTATATCTTCTTCGTTTCATTTCGCTTTCAACTTTTGCCTATCTTCTTTACTTTCGCCATCAACTGTTACCTATCTTCTCCTTTTTCTTTCATTATCAACTAACCTATCTTCTCATCTTTCATTATCAACTTTTTACCTATATCTTCTTTCTTTCGCTTTCAACTTTCTTCTATCTTCTTTCCTTTAACTATCAACTTAAACTCATCATTTCATTCACTATCAAGATTTACCTACCTTCATTTTACTTCCACGATCGACATTCATCTATTTCCTCCTATTTTTTTTATCATCCTTTCTCCTATTTTACCCTTACAGGCACGGCTTGGCGCAGCAGTATGAGGAGGAAGGTATGTGTAGCTGTCTAATGGGCGTGTACCTGCAGACTGGGATAGCGGACACAGTAGAGGTGCCTCACTGGTCCCCTATCAACTGTAGCGACTCTGCCATGTGCGTGGAGGAGTGTCAGGCTGAGGTGATGTCCTGCTCTTGTTCAAACACCGCTGGAAATAGTGTTAAGGTCTTCAGTACTAGTGATACAGTTTTACCTTGGAATTTGTGTACGATTAGACTATTTTATTGATAGAAAGGAAGGGTCAATGGAGGTCAGAAGATTGATGGCCACAGTCTTCACGAGTATGTTAAGCCCTTCAGTACTGGGACACGTTTTTTTACCTTATGATTTGTGAGCGATTAGAAGATTTTATTTACATTAGGGAAGAGTAAATGGAGGTCAGAAGAATGATAGCCAGCCTTCACTAGTACGTTAAGACCTTCAATACAAGGGACACATTTTTACCAAACCTAACCTAACCTAACCTGACCTATCTTTGCAGTGGGTTATGACAATGGGTGACGCTGATCTGAGAGGATTATACCGCTACCAGATTACCTACGGACAGCTGATGTGCAATGTTCTATACATCTACCATAACGTTGGAACCATTCTCTCTGCTAAGGTAAGATTGGTGGTGCTGGTAGTGGTGGTGGTAGGATATAAAGGAAGTATAAATAGTAAGAGATTCTGAGGTTTTTGGGTAGTAGTAGTAGTAGTAGTAGTAGTAGTAGTAGTAGTAGTAGTAGTAGTAGTAGTAGTAGTAGTAGTAGTAGAGGAGGAGGAGGAGGAGGAGGAGGACAATTTTTTCTTCTTCATTTGTCTTCGTGTCTGTTTTCTTCTTGTTCTTTCTTTTTTTTCTTCTTTCTCTCTTTCCGTCTTTCTTTCTTTCTGTCTTTCTTTTCTTTCTTTTCTTTCTTTCTTTATTCATTTCTCCTCCTCCTTCTTCTTCTTCTTATTATTATTACTATTGTTAATAGAAGTAGTGGTAGTAGTAGTAGTAGTAGTAGTAGTAGTAGTAGTAGTAGCAGCAGCAGCAGCAG
>NC_059264.1:2486582-2504082 GCF_017591435.1 Portunus trituberculatus | reverse complement strand
GGGGGGTGGTGCTTAAGAACCCTGCTAATCATCTCTATGGCCTTGAAAACAGTAGTAGTGAAGTTTTAGGGGTGTTTTTTTACGGTTATAGTGACAGATTAACAAGATTTCTACAGCATTAACATGAATAACTACCTTGAGAATTCGTCTAGTCATCTCTGTGGCCTTGGAAAACAGTTATGGTGAAGTCACAAGGGTTTTTTAATGTTGTTGCAGTAATTTTTAGGGATATTTTGACAATTCTAGTGAAAGATTAACAAGATTTCTTCATTATTAAGAGAAAACAGTCCTGGAAAGCCGGGTAGTCATCATTATGGCCTTGGAAAGCAGTCGTGGAGAGAGAGAGAGAGAGAGAGAGAGAGAGAGAGAGAGAGAGAGAGAGAGAGAGAGAGAGAACGTATATAGAGAGAGACAAAGAGAGAGAGACATAAACAGAGAAAGAGAAAAAGCGTTTAATTAAGAATCCTATCCTTTATTTCATCCCTGTAATGTTTCCCTTCCTCGGTCAGGGCTCACCACGGCGATGACGGAACGGTGAACTGCCACTGTGGTATTCTGGCGGTCACTCACTACGGCCTGGTGGAGGTGGACTTCCCTCATGAGCACATAGCCAACTGTGGACTGGTGGCCGAGTGTAGTAACGTTTGCAAGGACACGGTAAGGGAGGACGGGAGGTGTGTGCGTGTGTGTGTGTGTCTATTTATCTATTTATCTATCTGTCTATCCATCTAATTTTTCTATTCAAGTGTCTGTCAGTCTATCTATCTGTCTATCACTTCATACTAGCCTCTCTCTCTCTCTCTTTATCTATCTATCTATCTCTATTTCTTCTGCAGTGGGCAAAGGTGATGAGTGACGGTAACCTGAACAGCGCGTCAGACACCCCAGGGCAGACTGTTGGCCAGGGACTCTGCAACAAGCTAGCCAAGAAAGGTCTTCAAAACTTCGGCCCCTATAAGGTAAGTGTATAGCCAACCCTGTAATAGTAAGCGTTTCCTTTAACATCTCTAATAACAACAGTTTTCTTTGATGTTGTGTAATTTCAGGGTATGCTTAAGTAAAAATAATTGTGTTGTTTCCTAAAGATTACGTCAATTATTCGCTATATCAGGGTAGAAATTAATGGAGAAAGTTGCAAAAAATAAGTAAATTGAAGAACACGTAGCGCGCTTGAGAAAGTCTACGGTAAGAGCAAGTCACATTTCATTAAGTCTACGGCGTTTCTGTCCTTAGGCGACGCGTGTGTATGTACGTAGTGTCAGCGTGCGTGCGTGTGCGTGAGTGTAGTGGCCATGTGTATGTAGTGAGAGAAAGAAAAGGAATGGAGGAATAGATAAAGAGAGCGTTTGAGTAGAGGAAGGGAGAGAAGAAGGAAGGAAAAAAAGAAGGATGAGTCTCTTTACGTTGAAAGAAAAAGGAGAAAGAAGAGGAAGTAGGGATAACAATGTGCATGTGTGTGTGTGTGTGAGAGAGAGAGAGAGAGAGAGAGAGAGAGAGAGAGAGAGAGAGAGAGAGAGAGAGAGAGAGAGAGAGAGAGAGAGAGAGAGAGAGAGAGAGAGAGAGAGAGAGAGAGAGAGAGAGAGAGAGAGAGAGAGAGAGAGAGAGAGAGAGAGAGAGAGAGACAGAGAAACAGACATAAGGACAGGGAAAGAGAAAGAGAGTTATAGTGTGTGTGTGTGTGTGTGTGTGTGTGTGTGTGTAGTAATAGCGTGCGTGTGTGTGTTGCAGGTCCACGGTTACCGCAGTCTGTGTCAGGAGAGCCTTCAGTACGACGGCCTGGTGTCCGCGCAGGAGCTGTGTTGCAAGGAGGGGCAACACACAGAGTGCACAGGAGATGAAATGTTTCCACACGGACCCTTCCACACACACACCCACGACCACAACCACACCCACGACCACGACCACGACCACACACACTCCCACGGCGATGTCACACACTCACACCCACACAACCACGCTCATAACCACAACCACAGACGTTAAACACACACACACACACACATGTACAGTATCTCCCTGCAAAATTTGACAACAACAACAAAGAAAAACAATAACAAGAACAATATGAATAAAAGAAAAAGTAGGAAGACATGACATAGACACACACACACACACACACACACACACTAATGAAATGTGGACAGAATATGGCAAATAAATACAATATGTTGAAATTTATAATGGCTGTGTTTCTTTTCATTTTGTTTTCCTTTGTTGTGATGGAGGAGGAGGAGGAGGAGGAGGAGGAGGAAGAAGAAGAAGAGAAGGAGGAGGAGGAGGAAGAGGAGGAGGAAGTTAGGTAAGGTTATGTAAAGTCAGGCTATATTTCTCTCGTTCTATAGATTATGATTTGAAAATAAACAAATAAATAAATAAACAAATAAATTAATTAATAAATAAATAAACAAATAAACAGACAAAAGAAATAGTAAAGTCAAACCTCGCAATCTTTTCCTTCTAAATACATAAATACCAGTGAAATATCTCTAAAGCAATAACAACTCTCTCTCTCTCTCTCTCTCTCTCTCTGAAACAAACAATATGGCTGACTTACATTACGTAGACAGCCCTGCAATTTCTGTCTTCTCTCGTCAACTGTAGCAAATGTCACTTCTTATCTCCATTTCCTTAGTATAAGCGTATTTTTGTTGCCTAAGATCGCTTCTACGCGCCTTCTTCGTAAAAAAGTATACTCAGTAGGTGATTTTATTCTTTTTCTACATCCTCCTTTGTTATATTTATTTCTTAATTCAGCAATAAATGTATTAATTAATCAATCATCTTGGCCACACGTGTTATAGCTGTCTGTCTCCTGTTCTCTCTGAATCTATTAACCTGTAAAGTGACGTATATCATTGTAATAAGCTATAAGATTAACACAAGTCAGGTTGAAATGAAATGTGTCAGTAAAGTGGCTGTAAAATATATAAAATGGATACGTAGGTTTAGGAGCGAAAAAAAAAAAAAAAGGATAGGCAATATATTAGGTAAATAGAATAACCTTGCAAAATCTATTAGTAAAATTGCTAGGTAAAAATAAATAGATAAACAAATAAGCTAATAATTAAAACATACGAAATCTTAAAACTGAAAACAAACAGTGGATAGACAAAATATCTACATGGTAATACTAAAATTAGAAAAATATCAAAATGTATCTACAAAATTGCAAAATAATAATAATAAAAAAATGTATACGAAACTTTTGAAATTGAAAATAAACAGTGCCTACGTAGATAGACAAAATATAGATGGAGATGCAAAATAGAAAAACACCACGAAATATATCAATTAAAATGACTAGAAAAGACAATTAAAAACACGAAATATGTGACTAAAAATGGCTAAAACGATAAAAACTGCATACAAGAGCTTGAAACTGAAAACAAACAGTAGATAGGCATAGATGGTATGGTATGGTATAAATAAAAAAAAAAAAAAAAATACAAAATAGAATAACCCTGCAAAATACATCAGTAAAATTGCCAAAACAATAAAAACACAAAACATATCAATGAAACGGCTAAAAAACACAAAAAAAAACTGAAAACTAAAAACCTACAGTGCATAGACAAAATATAGATGAAGATAAAGACATAATAACCCTGCGGTCTCTGGGATATTGGGGTCTCTGAGTCTGGCATGATGTAACATGTAAACACTGAAAATGAGTGCTGATCCTCACCGGCGGACGAGAGTGGTAAGAGACGAGGACGAGGACGAGGAGGAGGACCCTGTGGAGGCCATGATAGCCAAGACGGGCTGCCTGGAGAAGCACTACGCCATTCAGGTGAGGCGGTGGTGATGGTGGTTGTCGCATCTGGGGAACACATGAAACAATAATTTTTCTTTATTTTTACAACTGAACTAATCTCATATAGTAAACTGAGCAAATCTGATCAATAGCATCTTTTTTTTTTTTATTGTGAAGTAGGTAGAGTAGAATAAATCACGTTGAATAAGGTGGAACAGTAGTTAAATTGACAGACAGCGCCAGGATTTACTAACTTACTTACAGTTCTGCATGGCTGACCACAAGGACTGGCGCAAGTGTCAGGACCAGGTGAAGGACTTCCAGCACTGCATCACGGAGCACAACAAGAAGAAATACCAGTAACAGGGAGCCAGCACACACACACACACACACACACACACACAGATAGAGGAGGCCACAGCACAAAAGAACACACACGCTAGCAGGAAACACGCTCACACAAACACAGCAGACTAGGAGACACTAAAAGAGAGAGAGAGAGAGAGAGAGAGAGAGAGAGAGAGAGAGAGAGAGAGAGAGCATAACGGAATACAAGAACCACCAACAGAAAAGCACCAAGATTTATACACCCATTAACACCAACAAGAACAACACCAAAACAACACCACCAACACCCAAAACAACAAGAACAACACCAACACTAAACACAACAAAAACAACACCAAAGACAATAAGAGCAACACCCAAAACAACACCAACACCAATAAAAACATCAAAACACCATCAACACCAACACCCAAATTAACAACAAAAACAACATCAACAACACCTTTCTACCTCCCCCTACCCAATCCAGCCACACCAAAATGTCCGAGTCACCACCACAGGGCGCCTCATCACCACTGTGGCCCTCAGTGGTGACTGCTGCCATCACCTGCTCCTCCTTCTTGGTGGGGATGGTTGCAGGTCACAAGCTGGGCGGGCCTCTTAGAAGACTGGTGACCTTAGCTAAAGTAGGCCCCAGTAAAATGGTCCTAGTGGTGCAAGGTGACCTCAAAATGGGCAGGGGTGAGTGTGTGTGTGTGTGTGTTCTATGTTGTTTTTAATTTTTTTGTCATGACTCTCTCTCTCTCTCTCTCTCTCTCTAACCTACAAGACCTTACACCATGAAAAAAATAACTGAATAGATAAAAAGAATGAAAAAAAATAAAAAATAACACTAATATATATAACCACACCTCCTCTTTGTCCTCCTCCTCCTCCTGCTCCCCCCTCAGGTAAGCTAGCGGCCCAGTGCAGCCACGGGGCCCTGGCAGCCTACAAACAGGCCCAGCAGCGCACACCCAGCCTGCTTCAAGCCTGGGAGGACACTGGCCAGGCAAAGGTGGTGGTGAAAGTGGACACTGAGAAGGATATGCTGAAAGTGGTGGAGGTGTGTGTGTGTGTGTGTGTATTTGTTTTTGTTCCTGTTTTGTCTTTTTAGTTTTTTTTTTAATGCTTTTCAGTGTTGTATTAGAGATTTAATATGTGTAATAGGTTTTATAGAGGTTTAGTGGTAGAATTGGGGACATTTTAATGTGGATATGATAAGTGTGTGTGTGTGTGTGTGTGTGTGTGTAATTTACTTGTTTTTTATCTAATATTTTTTTGATTCATAGTCTTATGTATTTCTATCTCAATTTGTCAATCAGTCTATCTGTCTCTTTATCACACTATCTATCACTCAATCAACACTCATTACTACACCACCACCACCACTACCACTATCTCCCCCTCCCACCTCCACATCCCTCCTACAATATACACACACACACACACACACACACCACTATCACTACCACCACTCCACACCACCATCACTACCACCACACTACACCACCACCAGCACACAATAGTATACAGAAAGGAAAGATCCACACCCAACACACACACACACACACACACACACCATCACCAGAAACCACACACAAATCACCACCACCACCAACCACACACCACTGCCACCACCACAATCATCACCATTTAATCTCTCACCTCCCCACCCATCACACCACCATCACCACATTTAATCTCTCATCCCCGCCCCTCACAGGATGCCAAGAGTAAGGGAGTGCCAGTGGTGTCAGTGAGGGACGCAGGAAGGACTCAGGTGCCCAGCGGTTCCCTGACGGTGGTGGCAGTGGGTCCTGGCAGCCTCAGTGACGTGGATAGTGTCACGGGTCATCTTAGGTTGTTGTGAGTGGTGGTGGTGGTGGTTGTCTTGAGGGTTACTACTTTTATAATTTTTCTTTTTAATCAGCGTTTTGTTTTTTTCTTGATATTTTTGGGAGGGGTTATTCAGGGACTTTTCTTGTTATTTAAGGCTGATATAGGGTGAAAGATTTGGCTGATTATTCTTATGGTTTGTTTTGTTATTGTTTTTCTTTAATTTTATGTGATTATCCAAAAAATGTAGCAAGGAGTGTCTTGTGTATATATATTAAATGACTCAAACAGTGGATACATTTTCTTTATACTCATTCAGAAAACTATCCAACTAACTGTCTGTACTAGAAAACCCATCAGCTTGTCTCTACGATGTTAGTTTATGAGAGAAATGCAATCTGGAAGCAGTGTGTGTGTGTACCATCCATACAGTCTGGAAGCGAGTGTGTATGTGTTCCTTCCATACAAATTCAGTCTGGAAGTGAGTGTGTGTGTTCCTTCCATACAATACATTCTAGAAAAGAGTGTGTGTGTTCCTTCCATACAAATACAGAGCACGTTTTGCATGTAGTGAAGGAGTTTGTTTTGCGTGTAATAAATGATTCAAAACAGTGTATACATTTTCTTTATATTTATTGAGAAAACTTCCATTATCAACTAACTGCCAGTGCTTAGAATATTACTGATGGAGAGGCAGAGCGCAGCAGGCCGGGATGGAAAGATTGACTCACTTCACAAGAGAACGTCACAGCATAGAAATTAATAGAATAAAAATAAACAAACAAAATAAAAGAGAAAGATTGGCTATTTTAACACACACTCTCCATTACATTGCCGATTTTCTAGCTTGAACATTTTATAAGAGGAGAAGAGTTAGTAATTTCTCTCTCTCTCTCTCTTTCTCTCTCACACTTTAAACTGGAGAAGATAAACAAGAAGAGCAGAAAGAAAATGAATAGTAGAGATGAGAAGAGTAGAGAAGAAAAGAGGAGTAGAGGAGAGAAAAGAATGAAGAGGAGTGGAGAGGAAAGAAAATAAAGAGAAGCAGTAGAAAGAAATGAGTAGAGAGAGAGAATGAAGAGGAACTGAGAGAAAATGAAGGAAGAGGAGCAGAAAAATAATGAAAATGAAGGAAAAAAATTGATATAGAAAAAACAAAAAGACAAAATAAGAGAAGCAAATCAAACCTATCAAAAAAAAAAAAAAAAAAAAAAAAAAATGAAACGTAAATACAATAATGAAACAAATTAAACCACCATGAAAAACAAAAATAGATAAATAAAAAAAGAATTAGAAAATAAATAAATAAAAAAATAGAACACAAGAAATAACAAATTGACCTAACCTGACCTGAGCTAACCTAACCTAATCCCGCCTGAGCTTGACCATCTCCTCAGTCTTGCCCTCCTTGGTGATGGTGTGGATGATGATGCCATCACCGGTGTTGATGTCACGCTCCGCTGCCGAGATGAAGGCGTCGTGGATCAGCTGACGTGCCAAGTCCTGCCGGGGAGAGAGGGTGAGTGATGACTGGTGAAGGAGGAGTGTGGTGGGAGAGAGAGAGAGAGAGAGAGAGAGAGAGAGAGAGAGAGAGAGAGAGAGAGAGAGAGAGAGAGAGAGATTATGCAGTCACAGGAAAGAGAAAGGGAAGAAAAGGAAAGGAGTCTAGAATATAAAGACACACACACAAATACCCTCCTCCTCTCTCTCTCTCTCTCACACACTCACTCCCTCCCACACTCATTTCCATACACACACATCCTCTCTCTCTCTCTGTGTTGTAGATACAAATGTTAAGGAAGAACTAGACTAAAGAAAGACAAACATTGCTCTCTCTCTCTCTCCTTACCTTGGTCATCTTGGGTGGAGTGGCACCCTTCATGTTGAGTGCCGCCACCTGGTTGTCAAGGAGGGGCTGGATCTGTGCCACTGAGGCTCCCGTGGCACTGAAGGTCAGCTGTTCCATGTGTCCTACTGGGTCATAATGGTACACCACACCACGTCCTGTGTGTGTGCGGGGGTGGATGGGGAAGAGAATTAGGTTAGATTAGGTGTTGAGGGATGTGTAGGTTAATCTTTCTCTCTTTCTCTTTTCATTTTTTTCTCTTTCTCCTTTTTAATTCTTTTCAACCTTTTCCCTGCACTTTTTCCTTTTCTACTATCTCTCTCTCTCTCCTTATTTTTATTCCTCCCTCCTTCCTTCTCTTCACTTTCTTATGCTTATTTCTCTGTCTGTCCTCTTCCATCTTTTCCTCCCCCTATCTCTGTCTGTCTGCCTGTTTGTCTGTCCTCTTCCATCTCCTCCACTTCCCCCTCTCTCTCCCCATCTCTCTGTCTGTCCGTCTGTGTGTCTCACCCTGCTCATCCAGGCCGGCCAGAATGTTTGCCACATAGTAAGGGAAGAACCTCCTCCAGTAGAGCATGGTGGACAGCATCTGGGCCACGGCGGTGGTGGGCATGCTCTCATTGTGTTCGTGGGAGTACATCTGGAAGGGAAAGGTAAAAGTTTTGAGAATTTTCGCAGGGGAGTGAAAGTTTTGAGAATTTTTGAAGGGGGTTAGAATTAGGTAAAAGTTCTGAGAGTTTTCAAAGGAGAATAAGAAATTTTGAGGGTTTCTTTTTTTCTTAATTTACATGTCTAAAAAGGTGTGTTCTTAATTTACAATGTCTAAAAAGGTGTGTGATTTTTTATTGTATCTGTTTCTCCTTAGTCTGTAATCTGATGATTGAGAGACTTCGTGAGAATTTTTACCGTGAAGTTAGTAGTAGTGTATGGCCTGAGAATGGGAATGTTCCTCATCATTTCACCAGCTATCAATGACAACATCCACTAAAAAGGTATGGAAACTTTGCAGTCTCAGTCTGAATAAAGATGTGAATAAAATATATTTGAGTCTATGTGTGAAGAAAGGTGTGAAAATTTGAGCTTCTACATGAATAAAGGTGTGAATATTTTGAGTGTGTGAATAAAGGTGTGAAAATTTTGAGTTTGTGAATGAATAAAGGTCTGAACATGAGTCTGTGTGTGAATAAAGGTGTGAAAATTTTGAGTCTGTGTGTGAATAAAGGTAAAAGATTTTGTAGTGTTTAGTTAGTGTTATTTGTAAGGTGTTAAAAAATGGATGGATTTTAATCAAATTCAGTTCAATATAATTTTACTCAATGCCCAGAATCACCCCAGCCACATCCTAAAAGACCTTACACCTCACCCAAATAATCCCACCACACTCCACAAAACCACAGCCCAACATCCCAAAATAACCGCAACACACCTCACCCAAACCCAAAACCTCCAACTACATACCACACCCAAAAGAATCCACACCTCTCATCTACACCTTACACCCCAATACAAACAAAATAGAAGAGGAGGAGGAGGAGAGAAAATAATCTACAAAAGAATCTAATATTTTTCTTTCATTTCTCCTCCTCAAATAACTCAAACACCCCCACCCACACCAACACCCCCATACTCACAGTGATCCTGTCCTGCAACACCTTGGAGAGTGTCAGCACATCGGCCCAGCACCCCGAGGAGGCCATCATGGTGTTGGGGGTGAGACGCAGCACCTTCTCCTGGTTCCTCGACAGAATATTGAAGCCGCGAGTCAGCCGAGTGTCGCTGGCTATCATCACAAAGTCGTCACCCGCGATGGCTATGGAGGTGCTGGGGGGGTAGGGAGGGGGTTAGAGATTAATAAATAGTGGAGTGATTTGGAGGTGGTGGAAATAGTGGTGTCGCTGGCCATCATCACAAGTCCTCACCCGTGATGGCTATGGAGGTGCTGAAGGGGGAAGGGGTAGAGATTAATAAATAGTGGAGTGGTGGTGGGGGGGAAGTGCTATAGAGAGGAAGGAGAGGTGGGGAGGTGGTGAAAATTGTAGTGTTGCTGGCTATCATCACAAAGGGGGAAGGATAATGATGAGAATAGTGAAGTGGTTAGAAGGGGTGGGGTAAAGTGGTGGTGAGCTAGAGAAATAGTGATGAGAATGGAGTGGTGATGATGATGAAGTAATGAGAATAGTGGTAATCTGGAAAGGTGGGGGTTGTGAAGTGGTGACAATGGTGATGAGAATGGCTGTGGTGGTGGTGAGATAATGATAAAAATGGTGATGAGAATAAGAGGAAGATGTGGTTAACTCAACTTACCTGACTGGCTACCTTGCTAATGAAAATGTACCACAAAATTAGAAAAAAAAAGTCGATAGATCTAAGGAGGGGGGGGGAGCCATGAGGTGCTGTGTGTACTAAAGATCTGCACTACACTCGAGTAAATATTGACTGGACGGTACACCACATACACCATTTAGATAAATACACAACTTAATTATCCATCATACTCAAACAACAGGTTCTATGTAGCATGTGGTGGTGAGGTAATGATACTGGTGGTGATGTGATCCTATCTGGTGTGGTGATGGTGGTGCTAGTGATGAGTAGTCAAAATTGAATCAAACAGCAACAAACTAACACGAAAAAAAAAATTATTAATGTACCAAATGAGACCGAAACCTAACCTAACACACACACACACACACACACACACACAAAAAAAAAATAAATAAATAAATACAAAATAACAAGATATATTAAAATCAACCACATTATCTTCAAAACAAGCCAATAAACAGTCCAAATTATCACGAAACACCGACACTCCCTTTAATTTTAGTCCATTTATGTTGCATCTTTGACTCCAACACAACACACAACACAAGCAACACGTCAAAACAACCCCGTATTTCTCACCCTCCATTCTCCATGTAGGGGCTGAAATGGTGCTTCCTGGGGTCCCTCATGTAGTCAGGTGCCATCATCATCTCCACAGCCATGGCTCACTCAAAGCACGCAACACCAGCAACACCACAAACAACACAGTAATGCAGGAAAATCTCTCCCCTTCAGCTGCCGGGCCACAGTGACTCCCAACCTTCGACTTGAGTTGCTGGAAGGAAAGTCTGTTATTTTCTAATCTGTTTTTATTAATTCCTCCTTTTATGTGGTTGTTTTAGCTATTTTTTTGTATTTTTGTATTTTATGTTGTGTTTTTTGTTGTATATGCTGCTTAAAACGTCGTATTATTTATTTTGGTGTTAATTGATTTTCTCGTTTATTTTCTTCTGTGCTTTTATTATTTTCCTCTTTTATATTGTAGTTTTCTCTATTTTTTGTAACTTGGTACTTTATGGAGTCTTTTTGATTGGTTATGTTGCTTAAAAACACGTATTGTCTATTCTCTCTCTCTCTCTCTCTCTCTCTCTCTCTCTCTCTCTCTTAATTCAACTTGGATTTTAATGTCTTTCTCTATTTCATCTCGTTATTTTCAACTCAGCAATGGAATATATCTGTGTTTAGTACTGAAAGGTGCTGCTCTTTTAGTTAATGGCGTGTGATTGACAAGATAAATAAACATCCAAGTCGAAGGTGTGCACTGTATACATCACTGATAAAAAAAAAAAAAAAGAAATCTTGATGTATGCTTGTTATATTATGTGGTGGTGGTGGTGGTGGTGTGAGAAAGTAATAACCCAAGTAGTTGTTACATGGTAGTGGTGGTGCTGGTTTTCCAAAAAGAGAGGGATAGGCTACATGTCTTGAAATCTCTCTTAAATATTGTAGTGTACTCGCGTATGTATGTAAGTATGTATGTTGGTTACATTTGAAAATATCGTATCAATCCTTTATGACTACGATCTTGCGACGCTATAAGTCTATTAACACAAACCAAACTCTCTTTATTAATTGTGTGTGTGTGTGTGTTTTCATGGCGTGCGTAACTTGCGCGTGCTTTTCACCAGTCAAAACAGTCTTTAATCTCTAACCAATAAGAGAGCAAGGCGGCTTCACTTGACCAGTGGGTAGGCGGGAACCTTCGTTAGTGAAACGCTCCACCTACTGCGGCACTGCCTCGTAGGTCAGTGTGGAGGTGGCAATGGTGGTGGATGTGTGTGCTAGTGAAGATATGGGAGTGTTATTGCAAGATATACTTGATAAACTGGTCTCGGAGAGGTAAGGTGTTGTGATTGGCTATGCCCATATATACACACGTACATTATATACTCTGAGAAACACACACACACTCATATTGTTCACTGTGTGGGCAGGGGTAAGTTATGGGAAGGGTAGGAGGCAGCGGGATACATTGACTCAACTATATATCAGTGAATGACTCGGTATTTGACGGTGTTCATTCGTCCTACCTTACTCTGTCCTCACCACCACCGACACTTGGGTCAACCCCACCAGGACATTGACCAACCCTAGCTAATGTAAACAAGCCCCTCGCCCCTCCTTTTCTATCATCAGCCATTATCTGCCTTAGCTCTGACTATTATAGGCTTATCTTGCCTCAACATGCAGCAGCGTCATTAAATTATCATATCTATAGAGTTGAGACAGCCGTCATAGCCAGGTTTTAGTTAAGTGAAGGTTTAAATGAGGTACAAGGGGGGGTCGACCCCACCGCCATTTTCGATATGCCTGCCCCGGCCCGTCCAGAATCAAGGATTATTTTATTTAATTCCTGGACAGTTTATTTCGGCTCAATAGTAAGATTTGGTGCTTTCTACAAACATTTCGTTGTGTTTGAAGTTATTTAAGTGCGTGTGTGGGGCGCTGCATTTTGTTGTTGGCGTTCTGTTTGTGTTAAATAAGGGCGTTTTTTTTGTTTTTTTGGCGCCAAATTTTCAAGACCGTTCTGCAAAAAATTTTGTTTGAGCCATTATCAAGTTGTTATTGTTTAAAAAAAATAGTTGATGTGTTTTAAAGTATTTCGTCTTCCTTGTCAGTAGAATTAGTTGAGAGTAAAATTGTTTTCTAACGGTGGTTATGTTCCAATAATAGTTTTGTTGTTACCCTTGTGAATGATTTATTTATATCCTTAACTCATCCTAAAGTATTGGAAAAGACTGTTTATATATTTTAAAGTGTGTTTCGTTCCTTTGAAGTGAGAATGGGCGGACATTTCAAATTTTTGAGGGAGGGTCAAGGTTCCAACATTTTATTTATAGTTCTTTTGAAAAATCTTTAATATTACTGGGGTATAGAATCTCTTTATATTTTTGTTGTTGGTTAAAGTGTGTGTCAAGTCAGAATATGTAAATTATTTGGGTATGACGTCGTTTTTTAGAGGGGTCATTTTCAAAATTATTTACGTTAACGTATATAAGCCCACCGCGCCAGGGCCGGCGCAGGCCAGGGCCGTGACGTCATCAGCCCGCCAGTCTCGCCAGGCCAGGCCGTGACGTCACTATGGCGGCAGCCTCCGAGCTGCCTTCCCTTCCCTTCCTTTCCTGGCTCCGTTTGTCCATTATGTAACATGGTTTACCGTGTTTTATCGTGTGTGTGTGTGTGTGAGAGAGTGAGTTGTTTTTCATTGGACATAAGATGATGCCGTATGTGTGTGTGTGTGTGTGTGTGTGTGTGATTTACCTCGGTCGTCTGCTGGTCACCCAGCCAGTCTTCCCCATTATGGAGCTAGCTCAGAGCTCATAGACCGATCTTCGGGTAGGATTGAGACCACAACACACTCCACACACCTTGAAAGCGAGGCCAAAACCTCTCGAGTTACATCCCGTACCTATTTACTGGTGTGTGTGTGTGTGTGTGTGTGTGTGCATGCGCGCGTGTGTGTAAGTTGTTTTTCATTTTCAAATGGTGATGGTGTGTGTGTGAGTGTAAGTGCAAGAATAGTGTTGAAGAGATGTGTTATAGTGTATCAGGCTCTGAAATCAGGGAGGCCTTGAAACCTACGTTAGAAATTACTCGGGTGATTTTCATGTTGATGCGAATGTAACCTTGTGACATAGTGCAGAAGAACACAGATTTGCGCAGCGGAGGTTCAATGCTGAAACTGGACTTAGGGCGTTTAGTAGAAATGCCTTCTACCTATCATAGCCAAAAATCGGGTCTATGTCATTACTTTTATCCGACTCACGACATCACAAGGCTTCTGGAAGACTAGCTATTCACTTTGAAATACACCAAACTTAAAAGAATGATTATTTGATAGATTATTTACTGAACGTCAGAACAGGGCAATATTTAGTTTAGTTTCCCCTTCAGTTATACGATATGCAACACTTAACAGCAATGTAAGTAATATTTAGTGTCTTTAAGCATTTATAAGATTTGTGCAGGTGTGGTGAAGGTTTGTGTGTGTGTGTGTGTGTGTGTGTGTGTGTGTGTGTGTGTGTGTGTTATCTTTTGCCACCAATAAATTAATACTACTACTGCTTCTACTACCACCACCACCATTATTTCAGCCCCAGATGGTAGTTGTGTGTGCATATGTGGTCTCTATAATTGTCTCGCCTGTGTTCTATGCATGAATATTAACTTTGTCGTTTGGGTGTATATGAATCGGGTCTTCTGGGTGCTATTATTATTGATCAATGTCAAGAGGAAAGGAAAAATGAACAATAATGAAGAGACAACAAGGCTTTTCCACTCTAACTGAAAAAAAAAAAATCAGTAAAATGGATTAATAGTTAGGATATGTACACACAATCTCTTCCTTACTTTTCCATTTCAACATATTCCATAATATAGAAACACTAGTATCATATAAAAAAATGTCCATATAGCCAATAAGATTATATAAAATAGTTTACATCAGCTCAAAATTGTTGCACGGGGTAAATTTGACATGAGATTAGAGTCAGCACACCAGTGGGTCGAGACGGTCTGTGGTAGCCATCATTGATCAGCACCAGACAGACATACACCACAACAAACCACTCAATCTGCGCCTTGCTACACCACAACACCAACACCAGCCTGTCAGTTAGTGGCGCAGATACACGCAGAGACACCGCCACCTTAATGACCGATGCTTGAGTGATGTAAACGAGTGAAAGGAGGCGAAATATTACGAGGTATGTGTCTGTGTTTACCTTCCGTCACTTCCCTTCCATGACATGTATTGAAGCAGAAATTGACGTGTCTTGACGGTCACTTTTGTAGTTTCGCCAATCATGGATTCTGTGATGTGGTATTTGTATTTTTTTTTTCTGGCGTTAAATGTCGCGAATTGATTAATGACATATGTTATTTCGGTATTATTGCAGTTTGAACCAATACATCACACAAGTATACACATTCTCACGGTCTAGATCACATTTCTACGAGCATTTCTAACACCATTTTACCCTATCGGAAAATGAGGTTAGATTAGTTTAGGTTAAAACCCCACTTTCCCAGGAGGTCCCTAAGCTTGTTAGACATAAGGAAAATAAATATAAGATAGGCTATATTGGTGGAAACTGAAAATTTACCGTTATTTCCATCACAAGTTAATATTTTTTGAGTTATTACCGTATTTCAACTCGTAACTTATGTCCACCTCTCATACCATGGACGCTGTTTTTTTTTTGTGTTTTTTTTTTCCTGTTGTGAAATGTTGTGAATTGATTGATGGTATATGCCAGGGCTACTCTATTATAAGCAAAGGTCCAGTTAGACAAGTTCTAATGTATGCATAGGTCGGGAAACTTTTATTACATGAAGTAAAGAAAATAATTAAAACAACCATCTCAGAACAGAAGAGTAAACCATATGATTCTTATTAATTTCATATTCACTGTTTGTTTTATTTATACTAATTTAGAAAACGTGGAAATAAAAAAGAAATAACAAGACTAGGATTTTTCTCAACAAAAAAAAAAAAAAACCTATTAAAAGGAGAATTTTCAAATGAAATTTTTTTTAGACGTGTTTGCTGTTTTATGTTATGGTTCTTTAAGTAGTAAAAAATACCTCTTTCAAAACATAACATTATAATGATTATGTGAATTTTTCCTCTTAGAGAATAAAATGAATTTACAAATGAAAAAAAATTAACACTACAGCAAGACTTTAGTGAGAAAAATGACACTTCTTGTTTCTTGTTAGATCCCTAAATCTCGGTACTAATTTAGTAACAGCGAGTCGAAGACAGTGGTGGAGGTGTTCACTGGTCATACATGAGCGGAACTTGTTCTTCACAAAGTTCTTGGTAGAGAAAGCAGACTCGCAGCAGTAAGTGGAGCCAAACATTGTGAGAATTTGCACTGCAAGTCTGTGAAGAGTGGGAAAATTAGCAGGGGATCCTTCCTTTGACCAAAATGTTTCTGGTGCACAATCACAGAGTACTTGTTTCAGCTCTGCATTCTCTTGAAAGTCAATAAGTTCCAGTTGGATTTTTGCAGCATCTACCCATTTGCAGGTGAGTTTTGCTTCAACTGAAAATTCTGTGATATCTGTCACTAGAAAAGGGTTTTGAATGAACAGCAGCAGCTGTTTTCCAAGAACAAAGTCATCAAAGCGTACCTTGAAATTATTGATCAGCTTCTCAATAAATTGGACATGTTTAGTACCTGTTTCATCTTTACGTTGCTCCAAAATTCTGGGAAAATGGAAAAGTTGGCTCTGAATATCATTCTTGAAAAGCTCCATTTTTTTCTGGAAAGCATCTTCATGCTATTTAACTAGATTTTTCTCTTCCTGGGGCCTGGGGTCCAACTACAACACTCAGAAGGTCCGGATCCGGACCGCGGGCCGCCAATTGAGTACCCCTGGTATATGCTATTTCCATCACAAGTTAATATTTTTCGAGTTATTACTGTATTTCAACTCCTACTTATGCCCACCTCTTATACCATGGACGCTGTTTTGTGTTTTGTGTGTTTTCCTGTCGTGAAATGTGAATTGATTGATAGTATATGTTATTTTCATAAGTTGATATTTCTCGAGATATTACATTATTTCATCTCTGACTTATGCTTACCTCTTATTCCTAACGATTTTGAGGAATTCATAGTAAATTGGGGGTTTTGGATGGGGGCCATTAAATCAGGTAATGTGTGTGGCAAAAGAGGGTGAAACTGCAAACTGGCTATAAATAACACTACTGCTGCTAATACTTTCTCTCTCTCTCTCTCTCTCTCTCTCTCTCTCTCTCTCTCTCTCTCTCTCTCTCTAGGGTGGTAGTGAGCTGAGGCAGATGTGAACAATGATGACAATGAACGGAGAGGCTTATGGGAGGTAAGGCTGAGTTTTAAGGTGTATCTTTGGTAATGATAACCCTTAAGTGATAACCGTGGATGAATATTAAGGGGGGCTTGTGGGGGGCAGAAGGGGTGTAGGGAAGGTATGGGTTGACTATAGGGGGGCTTGAAATTTTGTGTGTTTATTCATTTATTTATTTATTTATTTTATTTTTATTTTTATTTTTTTTATGTGAGTTTTGTGGAGTTTGGGTGAAATGTTATGGGGAGACTTAGATTAAATGTCTTTTTTTTATTTATTTTTTGTAGTATTGCTCTTACCTCTCTCTCTCTCTCTCTCTCTCTCTCTCTCTCTCTCTCTCTCTCTCTCTCTCTCTCTCTCTCTTGTTGTGTTGCTCCATCCTTCCTTCTTTTCTTTCATTAATTCCTTTCTTTTCTCCTTTCTATTGTCTTTCTTTCTTTTTCTTTCTTTTCTCTTTGTCTTTCTTTTCTGTATTTCTCTCTTTCTTCTCTCACTCCCTCACACTCTCTCTCTCTCCCCCTCTACAGCAGGTTTGGGGTGGACGATGATGATGATGACGATGAACATGATGG